>NW_007733841.1:31479-103758 GCF_000696425.1 Galeopterus variegatus
TATATATATATATTTAGAGTTTTGCCTCTTATTGATTTCTAGTTTTAATCCATTGTGGTCTGAAAAGGTACTTGAAATTATTTTGATTTCTTAAAATTTGCTGAGATTTGATTTGTGACCTAATATGTGGTCTATCCTGGAGAATGTTCCATATGCTGATGAAAAGAATGTATATACTGCAGTTATTGGATGAAAAGTTCTGTAAATATCTACGAGGTCTAACTAGTCTAAGGTATAGTTTAAATTCTGTGTTTCTCTGTTGATTTGTCACCTAGATGATCGGCCCAATGCTGAGAGAGGGTGCTCAAGTCACCCACAGTTACTATATTTGTGTCTGTTTCCTTAGGTCTAATAGTGTTGGCTTTATATCGGGGTGCTCTGGTGTTGGGTGCATATATATTTATGATTGTTATGTCTTCTTGCTGGATAGATCCCTTCATCATTATAAAGTAGCCATCTTTGCCTCTTTTTATGATTTTTGGTTTAAAGTCTATTTTATCCAATGAAAGCCTAACTACTCCTGCTTTGTTTCCATTTGTGTGGTATATCTTTTCCCATCTTTCTCTTTTAGTCTGTGTGTCATTACAGGTGAGGCGAGTCTCTTGATGACAGCATATAGTTGGGTCTAGCTGTATAATCCAATGAGTCCATGAGTATCTTATGAATGGGGAGCTTACTCCAGTCACATGTAGGTTTGTTATTGACAGGTATTGTCTTACTCTTTGCATTTTATTGGTTTTTGTTTAGATGTTTTAAATATCTGTTGTTCCTTTCTTCCCCTTTCATCATTCATCTTCAATGTTGGTTGGTTTTTTTGAGGTGATAAGATTTAGTTTCTTTCTCTTTCCTGTTTCCTTTTTTGTTCTACTAATGGGTTTTGATCTTTCTTGTTTATTCTTGGTAGTGATTATTGTTTTTTGGATTCCAGGTTCTGGACTCCCTGGATGATTTCTTGTACAGCTACTCATGTGGTGGTAAACTCCAACAATTTATGTTTGTCTGGAAAATACACTATTTCTCCCTCATTTTGGAAGAATGTCTTTGCTAAGTATAGTCTTGGCTGACAGTTTTTTATTCCAGTATTTTGAATATATCATCTCATTTTCTTCAGGCCTGCAGAATTTCAGTTGAGAAGTCCGATGTTTGTGTGGTGAGAACTCCCTTATATGTGACTTGACACTTTTGTCTTGCTGCTTTTAGAATTGTTTTTGCCAGTTTGAGTATGATGTGTCTTGGAGAGGATCTTTTTGGATTGAATCTGTTTGGTGATCTTTGAGCTTCATGGATCTGAAGGATCATGTCTCTCCATATTCCTGGGTAGTTTTCTATTATTATTTCATTGAATAGGTTTTCAATGCCTTTTCCTTTTTTCTCCCCTTCTCTAATACCCATGATTCAGATGTCTGTGCACTTAAGATTGTCTGCTAGTTCTCTTAGATTTTCTTCATTTCTTTTTATTCATTTTCCTTTCTTCGTCTGCCTGGGTTATTTTAAAAAGATCATTTTCAAAAACTGAAATTCTTTCTTCTGCTTACTCTAGCCTGCTGCTTAAGTTCTTAGTTGTATTTTTTACTTCATTGACTGAATACTTCATTTCCAGGAGTTCTGCTACTTTCTTTTTTAAGGTATTAATATCTGTAAATTTACTCCTTCATATCCTGGATACTTTTTTCTTGTTTCATGGCATTTTCTAATTGAGTTGTTTCTCATCTCTTTAAATTTTCTTATGATCATTGCTTGAAGTTTCTTTTCAGTCCTTTCAAAGATTTCTTGCTGTATGGGGTCTGGGACATGACAATTACTATATTCCTTTGGTGGTATAATGCTTTCTTGTTTATTCATATTTCTATTATCTCTATATTGATATCTTGTCATCTGGTAGAGCAGTTGTTTCTTCTATTATTCTGGAGTGGACATTGCAGAAAAAGACTTCTTCTATTTTCAGACTCAGCTGTTAACTCTCCTTGTTTTAATACAGTCAAGTGTGCAGTGGGCTGCCTGCAGAGTGGTCCTGTGTAGTGGATTGAATTGTGTCCCCCCAAAGCTCCTTGAAGCTTGAATTATATCCCCCAAGTTTTTATGTATTAGAAACTTAGCCCCACTGGGATTGCTAAGAGGGAGGGAAATCTATTATGGTAATTGAAAGGTGGGGCCTTGAGGAGGTGATTGGATTGTAGGACCATGCAGTAGTGAATGGATTAAAAATGGTGGTCAAGGGCATAGTTCTAAGGGCTTTACAAAAAAAGGAGAGTCTATCTGTCTTACTTTCTCTCTGTTCTCTCTGCTTCCACCATCTTGCAATGAGAAACCCCTGGTTCACTGTTGCCACCACCAGATAGACTTTGGACTTCCTAGCTTCAGAAACTGTCAGTTGATGAATTTTTTTTCTTTATAAATTATCCAGTTCCAAGTGTTTTGTTATAAGCAACAAAAAATGGACTAATACAGAAAATTGGTACCAGAGAAGTGGGGTGTTGCTTATAACAAATACTTGAAAATGTGGATGTGGCTTTGGAACTGAGTGTTCAGGAGAGGGTGGAGGAATTTGGAGGAACAGGCGAGAAAAAGCCTAGATGCTGGCGAAATTTTAGAAGACAAGAAAATGAGGAAAATTAGGAATGTGTTAGAGACAGGTTACGTGGTGGTGAGCAGAATGCTGATAGAATATCGACTATAAAGAACATTCTAAGGAGGTCTCAGATAGAAATAAGAAGGAGTTTTTTGGAAACTTGGGCAAAAATCACACTTTCTGTGAATTGGAAAGGAACTTGGCTGCATTGTGTACATGCCCTAGGACTTTGTGGAAGTTGGAACTTAGGAGTTGTGAACCAGAGTATCTGCTTTCCAAGAAGTAAAGCATTAAGAAAGCTGCATGTTTATTTGTAACAGCCTACTCTGAGTTATGGCAACAAAGGCATGATGTGAAGCAAGAATTTAAAAGGGAAGCAGAGTGTAAAGATTTGGAAAATTTGCAGCCTGGCCATGTGGTGGAGAAGCAGAGAGCATTTTTAGAGGGAAAATTCATTGGTACTAAGAGATTAACACAAAAGAAAGGGATTATCAATAGAAGGGGGAAAAGGCCCTGAAGGCATTGCAGAAGGCTCTGAGGCCAACCTTTCCATTTCAGGCCCAAAGGTCAAAGGAGACAGAATGGTCTTGGGGAACAGGCCTGAAGTGCCTTCCATGGGCTTGCTGCCCAGGGCCACCTTGGGTAGCTGCTCCCCACACCAGCACCCTAACTGTTTTGGCTGCTCCAGCTCTGGCTGAATTGGCCCCAGGTGTGGCAGGACCCAAAGCATTGGAAAATACAAGCCAGAAGTCTCAGTGGCATCCACGTGGTGTTAGGTTTGCAGGCTCACAGAATGCCAGAGCTGTGAAGACTTGGGAGCCTCCACCCAGATCTCAAAGGATGTATGGAAAAGTCAGGGGTCTCAGGAAGAGATTTGTTGTGAGGGCAGAGTCACTATAGACAGCTTTCTCTAGAGCAATGCTGAGCAGAAATATGGGGTCCTCGTTGCAGCAGAGAAACCCCAACAGCACCATGTCTAGTGGAACCTTCAGAGCGGGACTGCCCTGGAAACCCCACACCTATGGAGCTACCAGAGTGAAATGACAGCCTGTGAGAGCTGAAGTGTGGCCTACCATCAGGAAAACCATAGGAGCAGAGCTGCCTGAGGACTTAGGGACCCAACCTCCACACCAGCATGCCAAGGGTGTTGAACATGGAGTCAAGGTACATGATTCACCAGCTGTGAGATTTAATGCCAGTCCTGCTGGGTTTCAGACTTGTTTCAGACCTGTTACCCCTTTCCTTTGGCCAATTTCACCCTTTTGGAATGGAACTATGTACACTATGTTTGTCCCACCATTGTATCTTGGAAGTAGATAACTTGCATTGGTTTCACAGATGGGACTCTGAACTTTGCACTCTTGAGTTGAAACAAGTTATGACTTTGGGGATGAAATGAATGTATTTGCATGTGAAAAGGACATGAGTTTTGGGGGCAAGGGGTAGAATGTACTGGATTGAATTATGTCCCCCCAAATACCTTGAAGCGTGTAGCCTTGAAGAGGTGATTGGATTGTAGGACCATGCAGTAGTGGATGGATTAAAAATGGTGCTCAAGGGTGTGGTTCTGAGGGCTTTAAAAGAAGAGGAGAGTCTGTCTTGCTCTCTCTGCTTCCACTATCTTGCAATGTGGGACACCTGGGTCACTGTCGCCACCACCAGATGGACTTTGGACTTCCCATCCTCAGAAAGTGTAAGCAATAAATTTTGTTTTCTTATAAATCACCCAGTTCCGTGTACTTTGTTATAAGCAATAGAAACGGACTAATACATCCCAGCTGCTACTGTGATGGTGAGCCATCCTTGCAGTTGCAGTAGCTGTGGCAGTGGCCGTGGTGGACTGCCTATGCAGCAGCAGTGTTTGTGTCATGCTCTTGCCTTCTATATGGGTGGTGGGAGGCTGCTTGGGACTTCTGTCTGTTTCCCCAGTCATTGGAGGCTCTGTTGTCTTCTGTTTGGGTGGTGGGAGCACTGCCTGGTGTTTTCACCTGGGTTCACAGTCACGAGAGGCTCTCTTTCCTTCTGCTTATGCAGTGGTAGTGCTTCCCAGGGGTTCCACTTGAGTCCTTCATCATTGGAGGTTCTTTTGCCTTCTGGTTGGGTGGTGGGAGAGATGCCTGAGGCTTCTGCCTGGGTCCCAGATTGTAGAAAGCTCTATGTGTTTTCACAGTCTGATTGTGCGAATAGCCTTATGATCCAAGCAGTTGTCTTGTAAATTCTCTTTCTTCCTCTTTTAGTACATTAAGGACCAGGCTAGGCCCACCAAAAGGCATATACATACATGAAAAAGAATGGAAGGTTTGCATTTTTCTGGCCCCAGGGGATTTTGATAAGGAGAATGGTTGCAATTGTTAAATAAATGGCAGCCAAATTGTGGTTCCAATTACTGTATTAAAATAGTGACTGTAACCCTGAGGGAAGAGGGGGTTCTACCACCTCATTACCCACTTAAGAGTCTGGAAAGCAATATCCTCAGGCTATCCCTGCATTAACCTGGGGTACTGCCATCACAGTTTACTTGTGCAAACAGAATTGCTGAGGTTTAGTTCTACTGAGTTATCTTACTGCTATTTGGCTTAGGTATATATTAAAAGTCAATGGTACTGTCTGTGCATCCTCCAAGACAAGACGAGGTGACTCAGCAGCAAACGGTGGGGCTGGACTGCTGGGCCTGTTGACTCAATGGAGGAAATGGAGAGAATGGGGAGAAAATGATCAGTACCAATTGAGGTGACTTTGTCTTAGTTAGGAATGGCACCAGCTCTGTCTAAACTAAGAGAGAGGTGGGATCATGAGTTACACTAGCCACATCTATAGCTCTGAATGACAGCATAGCAATGTGTAGCCAGGTGGCCAAAAGACCAGAGGAGATCAGGGACCTAACACCCGGAGATCCTACCACATCTCTTCTGCCATGAGGCCACATAAGTCATAACCCTCTTCTGCATACAACTACAATTCAGCCTAGGAGAGAATCAGGGAGGAGGGGAAAGCTGTCTTAAAGACTAAGCTATTTTATCAATTGAAACTGAATGATACCCAAAGAAATTTTAATTTCTTAGATCTGATTATGGTTTAAAGTGAATTGAGCATTAGATAATCTTTTACACCACCAACCAGCACGTACAGCACTTAAGAGAAAGGGAAAATTAGTTAAAGAAAAAATAAATAAATTACATTGTCTCTGCACAATTGTTTTAGTGAGAAGTAAAATTTTCACCATCGCTTTTAAAACTTGAATTGATAGAAGCACTAGATGCAAACCAAGCCTGTCTGTGATTTTCAGGTGGTTGCTTTTTGCTTCGAAGCAGGAGGCAATTCCTGAAGGATGGGGAAAATGGTAGGGGATTTCAATACCAGTTACACTGACCTATCATTCCTTTATAAATCTGAGTGAATCACTAATTTTTAGAAAATGGTGTTGAAAATATAAAAACTTAAAAAGTATTTCCAGAGGTGCCTTGGGACCCAGGTGCTTATATAATCTTCCATTCTTAATTTGGAATAAAAAATAAATGGAACAAAATGCAAGTTAGACCAATGTATATGGTATATCAGTATGATTATGTATGGGGTGAAAAAGAAAAGCAATCAAAGAAATAGTTTAAGTATAAAAAGAGTACAATTAGGGTGCAAACATATTAACACTGAGATGGAAGTTTTAAATAGTAATTGTTTTTAAGATAATAGACTGCATGACTGTTATTTTATTTAGCTAATAGAAAATATACATTATAAGAACATAATGTTGGTTAAAATGTAAAACAAAGAAACAGAAAAACATTTGCAAAGATGTTACTGTTAATAATAACCTACTTTTGTATCACAATTTGTACGTTACGAAAGTCTTTCACATTCATTTATGTCATATAATTGATTGTAAATATGCAAATGAGTAAAATTATTAACTAAAACATTGCAAGTGAATTTATTGTGAACTATATTGAAGGGTTAGATCTAGTATTTAAATATGTCACACAAGTCAAGTTATATTTCTAGAATTTATTGATTTAAGTGAAACTTATTACAATTATTTTTTACTCCTGTTTACAATGTTATCTCTTTTTATGTACTGGTTCTTCTTGGAAAATTGAGGCTCGAAGATTTTTTTTCTCACCTATTTCTCCTTATTCATAAGAAAAAATAAACATGTTTTGTTTTCTGTAAGTTATTTCGTAATTTGGAGCTGTGACACCTTTAGGTATATAGCCTTGAGCAAGGCAGTTACCCTTTCTGTGACTTAGTTTCCTCAATGCAAATTGAGAAAGTTGAAATATTGAACATGTTCTTTGAATCATAAATACACCCCGATCTTTTCATCACCTAATTATATTCCTTCTAAATTATTAGCTATATCACTATCTTACCCACATGGTCAATGGGTAGTATACTTTCAGATAAATGAATAATAAAACAAAAACAAAGACTGGAAGTATTCTGTGGTTTCCAACTATTCAGTTTTCATCCATATTTTAAATGAAATTTCATCCAAATGTCACTGCACACCTAAGACCACTTGTCTTTCAACCAAAAACCAAAATGATTATGCTGCAGAAATTACAGAAAGCGTGATTACTAGAGTGAATTTAGAATGGAGCACCTGGTATACTATTCCTGGTTCTTCAACTGGATCATGGAGAAAAATAATTGCTTCTTCCATTCTCTGGTTTTCCTATTTGTATAAGATTCTATCTCTGGACCTTCAAATGGCTTACTTGTGCCAATTTCTGTGTCAGATATTTTTAAAAGTATTTCTTTCTTGGTGTAACATTTAAAATGGCTCCTAAGCATCAGACTGGTTGCTGTCTTCTGAGCTGTGATGAATGGAAATAGTAGAATTATCTAGCCACCTCAGATGCCACACCCAGATTGTCTTACCCCATAAGGTGGCAGTGGGCTACAGGAACTACGAGAACCACATTCTGTGATGTGTGGGTAAAGGCAAGTTAAGCCTTCTTGGATTAGATTGACATAGCTGCTAATGCATATTCTTCCTTGAGTCACAGCTGCTGCTGTTGCTAACAACAAGAGCAATATTTATAATTTTGAGTACTTACTGTAGTAGAAAATTGACATACATTATGGTATTTGATTATCAGAAATTTAATAGGTATATGCTAATATTATCCTCTTTTTACAGGTAAGGAAACTAATCTTAGATATGTAAAGTAACTTAATTGAAGGTATAAAGTTAAAAACTGGTGAGGCATGGATATATAACCTGTCTGACTCCAAAGCCTGACCTCTTTATTACTAAGCTAACAGCTTTATGAGGGAAAATTGTTACGGAGCCTTTAGATTTTAGAAATTTAAAGTGAGCCATATTTGTATCTCTGAAAGTATAGCATGCAGTTTTAAAACTCCGCAGATTTTACAAAGGTTATTGAACACCATAAGAAACTAGTGCTAATCTAAGACAACTTTATGCTTTATGAAACTTTCCATTTTTCTGAACTTTAGAAATTAAGTAGCTGTCAACTTGAATCTGAAATAGCTGTATTTAAGTACTCTGACAGAGGCTATAAAAATATCAATGGCTGCATAAGACTATTAGTACTAATAAAAAAATCGAATTGGATTTTCTTACAAGTAAAAAGTTGAGTGGTCTATTCAGATTTGATTTCTTTTTATGTACAGTTGTAGAACTTAAAAAAGAAAAACTAATGGTGCTGTTTCCTTTCTTATCTATCTTGCATTTTTTGTTTCTGCATTTAAAGATAACACAATGGGAGGAATGATAAAGACCAGCTGGTCCAACACATAAACACGATTAAAAAAATAACCACACAGGAGTTACATGGCTTGCCGAAGGTCACATAGGGAATAGTATCAAAGCCAAGACTAAAATCTTGGTCCTTTGTTTCTTTGCCCATTCCTCTTTACACTCTATATTCTATACCAAATGTTCATTATAAGATAGAAAGTTTGGAAATCTAACAAATTTATGCTTGTGAAAATCAGTTTTGTTAAGTTTGAAGGTTTGTAATTTTAAATCGTTGATTTTTAAATAAAGATACTTGAGTGGCTTGACATGTCAGTGAAAAACTATGAAACGTATCCCATATCTTTAACTAAAGAACCAGTGCATTTTTAAAGGAAAATATAATTCTGGAAAATGTCTCTGTGGCCACATCATTATTACCACTTATGGGTGAGTCGAAGTTTGAAACATTGTTTAAGAAGCAAATTTCTACCCAGGTACTTGAGACTGAGGAAATAGAGAAAGATATTAGCTTTGGGAAAACAAGCAATTGATGGTGCTCAATAAAACCTTAAGTTCTGATTGCTCATATTCCAGTATTAATCAACTAGTCATAGGCTATTCTTCTTTGATCCCGTTCTTTTCACTGTCTTTATTTTTTAATTGAATTCAGCGTGAAGACATGATTAAGAGAGCCTGGTTTGCTAACATAAGTACATGATTTCAGCAAGAAGTAGCACATGACTGAAGGAAATAAGGTATATTGTGAAGCTATGGCCATAGGAGCTTGAAATACCTAGGAGAAATTTTTTTAAAAAACATGAAAAGTTTATTATGTTAGCTAAAATGTATATGTTATTTTATAGAAACTAGTAATTGGAAGAGACCATGGAAGCTTTATATTCCATCTTAGTATAAACATCCTTTTTGTAGCATTACTGACACCGGTCAGGTATTCATACAATTTGAATACTTTTGATGATGGAGGTCTCCAAGGAAGAGTTCACTTAGGTATTGGACAGATTTTATTGTTGGAAAGATATTCTTTGCTTAGAGCTTAAATCTAATTCTTTATCATTAGAATTCGTTAGTTAAAATTTAATATTCTCAAGGAATATTTATAGCTGATGCTCAGCCATTTACACACCAGTAGAGACATATCAGAATTTCATAGCTGGCATTGATTGGGCAGGCATTGTTTCAATTAGTTAGGTGTCCCTTCTGATTGGTGCCTGTTCCTTATTGGTTGTCAATTATTTTGAATATCACCACTAGATATTTCCATTGGTAGTGGTGTCCTAGTAAGGTGAAAACAGCACTATACTGAGAGCAAATGGTTTAGTTTTGACTCCCCTTCTTTAGGTGCCACGTTCCTCATGTGTCAAATGAGAATGTTCCATTAGACCAATGATAGTTAAACCTGGTTATGTCAGAATGACCTGGAAAGATTGTTACAATATATTTTCCTGGATTCTACCCCAGATGTAATGGATCAGAATTTTCACAAGAAGGAGGTTGAAAATTGGTTTCCAGAGCAAGGCCTGAAGGGGAGTGAGAGGGTGAGTTCAAGTGCAGGGTTCAGTCTAGACTCAGGAACAAAATACTTCCAAACCATCTCCTTTGGCACAAAATCATTTGGTGTTCCCTGTGCAGTCCTCAAAATGTTTGATCCAAGGGAATCCAGAGAGATTTTTGTAAATAAATCAGGAAGAAGATTTCATGCACAGATAGTCATGGTTTTCCTTTGAGAAAAGTCCCCCAATTCTGCTAAGCCAGTAGTTCAGCCAAGTAAAACTCTGGATTTCCAGCTTCAAATTCAGTCCAGACTCCACAGATATGCAAATTAGGTTTATTTTACGTCAAGAAAAAATGTACCGAATGACAATTATGGGTGGTTTGATTTTGGAGAATCAGAAGTGCTGGCATCACCAGATCTTCCCTTTTTCTACAAATTAGTTTCTGGAATTCCATTTTTAAAGCATAATGTGTTTAATTTAATGCCTTGATTTCTGTTAAATTGATTGTAAAATATGAGCACACATTTTAATGAATGGTAGGGAGGAAGTAGCAAGCATTTCTTCATTCAAAGAATATCTTTTTTGTTGTTGTTGTACAACGTGCTATGCCGCAATTCTGGGAAATTCACTTGGGGAGATGAGATACATAAGCTAAAAACTCTACTTACTAGGGCTAAGGGAATGGAATGAAGGTCAGTGGTCTTTCCCAAAGGTAGGGTTAAAATAAAACACCATTGAATCCTTCAATCACTTGAGGATTGGTGAACTGAATCAAGCTGAAGAACAAACCTGGGCAGTATTCACCAGGCAGGGAGGCTAACTTATTAGGCGATGGATGATTATCAGCTCATCTTTCCTGCCCTCCCTCTTTAGGCTGAGCAAGTAGGTGCATGACACAGGGCAAGGTGGGTGAGAAAGAGAAAATTGCTTAATAAGCCCAGGAAATGATAAAGAGACAACACTATATTTAACATCTAATAGAGGACAGAAAGTAAAGTGCTATGAGAAAAGATAAAAACCAGAGGAAGAGGTGGGGCAAGATGTGGATTACAGGTGCTCAATGCATGATCTCCCCCACAGAAAGGGATCAGAGCAAGGAAAGGACAGTTAAGTATGAGAAGAGCATCAGTGGGAAAGCATGGGAGGGCAGTGGGAGCCTGGTGAGGACACTTTGGAGCACAAAAATCTAACAAAGCAGGGTAGTGTATAGGAGAAAGAGGCATGCGAATTTGGGCACCACCACATCTCCCAAACCAGGATCAGTCAGGAAGATTTCTCCCTTATGGAAGAAAGAACCTACTGAGCCATGAGTACTTCCAGTGATAACCCTCCTCCTGCTCTTGCCCCAGACCACCCCTACCACCCTGAGGTCACCTGCACCATTGTCTAGTCCCAGAGCTGTAGCCTTTCTCCCCACACAAGAGTCCACCTGCACAGCACACTCCACAATGCAACCCATGTTGCCTGTTCAGCACTGGGTGCCTGCACAGTACCAGCATTTAGCCGTATGTGTGGCTCTAGTCTTTCAGCTACCTGCATGGACCCAGCAGCATACGTGACCCCAACCTCCCTGCCACTAGGATGTCCCCACCTACCTGCATGGGCCTAGCCATCCAGCCCCCAATGCTGCCTCACCTGCCCATGAGACCCCCAACCACCCAGCTACACATGTGGACACACCCACTCATGTGGGCCTTGCCTTCTGGCCACATACATGGGCCCAGCAATCAAGTTGCCTGTGTAGTCCCAGCCACACTGATGGCCCTAGCAGCCCCAGATCTGCCACCTCCATGGTACCAGGTACCACAACCACATATATGGGTTCAACCATCCAGCTGCCTACATGGACCCAGCTGCCCCAGCTACCCACCCCCCATATGGGTAGAGCCACAGCCCCAGCCACAGACATAGCTGCCAGCATTCCCCAGTAATACCGAGTCTATCCAGAACTACTGAGTCTACCTGGAACTACTGAAACTACTGTGTCTATCTGGAACCAAAACTAAAACACCTCACACAGTGTGGAATGTATAACAAATCTACAGGAGGGAGTCTCTCTCCTCAAAAGCCACCTCAGAGTAACAGAAAAAGCAACCACCAAATGACTAGGCTTCAATGTAGGGATGCTAGAAATATGAAAAAACAAGAAAATATGGCACCACCAAAGGAAAAATATAATTCTCAAACATCAGACCCCATACAACAGGAAACACTTGATATGTCTAAAAGGGAATTCTGAGTAAAAATATTTATAAAATAAAACTCAGTGAGATACAAGAAGATTCAGTCAGATAACACAACAAAATAAGAAAATCAATCCAGGACATGAAGGAGGAAATTTATGAAAAGATAAATACCATAAAACAGAATGTAGCAGAACCCGTGGAGATGATTAATTCAACAGCAACAGCAACAACAACAACAACAACAACAACAGCAAAACACTATAATTTAAAGCATAAACAGAAGGCTAGAGCAAGCAGAAGAAAGAATTTGTGATCTTTAAGATGGATTTGAAATAACACACACAGATAAACAGAGGAAATTTTAGAAAATGAAGAAAATCTAACAGAGCCAGCAGACCACCTTAAGTGTCCAAACATACAAATCATGAGTATTCCAGAAGGGGAGGAGAAAGGAAAACACACTGAAAATGTATTCAATGAAATAATAACAGAAAACCTCCCAGGTATTGGCAGAGATACATACTTCCCAGATACAAGAGTCTCAAAGGTCCCCCAAATAATTCAATCCAAAAAGGTCTTCTCTGAGGCATATTGTAGTCAAATTGTCAAAAGTCAAAGACAAAGAGACAATCCTAAAAACAGCAAGAGAAAAGACTCAAGTCACCTATAAGGGAATCCCCATCAGATTAACACCAGACTTCTCAGCAGAAACCCTACAAGACAGAAGAGAATAAAATGATATATTCAAAGCACTAAAAGAAAAAATTGCCAGCCAAGAATACTATACCCAGAAAGACTAACCTTCAACAATGTAGAAGAAATGGTGTATTTACCAGACAAACAAAAGCTGTGAGACTTCATCACAACATGACCAGCTCTAGAAGAAATCCTAAACGGAGTCCTATACCTGGAACATAAAAACAATAATAACTGCCATGAGTACATGAGAAATAACAAACACCTCTGTCAGAGCAGATATACAAAAGAAAGAGAAAGAAACTATACCATAACATCTTAAAAATCCACTGAACACCAAAGACAAACAATAAAAGGGAAAGAAAGGAACAATATATATTTAAATCAACAATAAGTAAAGCAATTAAGTGTGAGAAGAATAACAATATCTTCAATAACAACCATAAATATAAATGAATTAAATTCCCCACTCAAAAGACACAGACTGACCAGTTGGATTAAAATACTAGAACCAACTGCATGTCTACAAGATATTCACCTCACCTGTAAAGACACACACAGACTAAAGGTCAAGGGATGGAAAAAGATATACCACACAAATGGAAACCAAAAACAAGCAGGAGTAGCTATGCTTTCATTGGACAAAATAGACTTTAAACCAAAAATCATAAAAAAGAGACAAAGATGACTACTATACAATGATGAAGGGATCTATCCAGCAAGAAGGCATAACAATCATAAATATGTATGCACCCAACACCAGAGCACCCAGATATAAGCCAACACTGTTAGACCTAAGGAAACAGATAGATCTAAATATAATAATTGTGGGAGACTTGAACACCCCTCTCTCAGCATTGGACAGATCATCTAGGCAACAAATCAACAGAGAAACACCGAATTTAAACTACATCTTAGACCAATTAGACCTGGCAGTTATCTACAGAACTTTTCATACAACAACTGCAGAATATACATTCTTTTCATCAGCATATGGAACATTCTCCAAGATAGACTGCATGTTAAGTCACAAATCAAGTCTCAACAAATTTAAAAAATTTGAAATCATTTCAAGTATCTTCTCAGACCACAACAAATTAAAAGTAGAAATCAATAACAGGGAAAACTTTGGAAACTGTACAAATGTATGGAAATTTAACAACAAGCTCCTGAATGACATATGGGTTTAAGAAGAAACTAACAGGAAATCAAAAAGTTTCTTGAAACTAATGAAAATAAAGACACATCATACCAAAACCTGTGGGGCAAGCAAAAGAAGTAATAAGACAGAAGTTTATTGCAATAAACGCTTACATCAAAAGAATGAGATTTCAAATAAACGGCCTAACGTTACATCCCAAAGAACTTGAAAAATAAGAAAATTCCAATCCCATAATTAGTATGTGGAAAGAGTAATTAAGATCAGACCAGAACTAAATGAAATAGAGACCCAAAAAGTGATAAAAAAAGATCAGTGAGACCAAAAATTGTTTTGTTGAGAAGATAAACAAAACAGACAAACATTTAGCTAGGCTAACTAAAAAAAAGAAGAAACAAGACCCAAATCACAAAAATCAAAAATGAAGTAAGAGGCATTACCATTGATGCCACAGAAATACAGAGAATCATGAGATACTTTAATAAACAAATATATGCCAACAAATTTAGAAACCTGGAGGAAATAGATTTCTGGATACATACAAATTACCAAGACTGAACCAAAAGACTTAGAAAACCTGACAAATAACAAGTAATGAGATTGAAGCAGTAATTAGCAGGCTCCAAGCAAAGAAAAAGCCAGGACTGGATGGCTTTACTGTTAAATTCTACCAAACCTTTAAAGAGTAATTAATACCAAATCTCTTCAAACTATTCCAAGAAACTGAAACAGAGGCCTTTCTCTCTAACTCATTCTATGAGGACAGCATCACTCTGATATCAAAACCAGACAAAGACACAAGAACAACGCAAGCTACAGGCCAATATTTTTGATGAACATTGATGCAAAAATCCTCAACAAAATATTAGCAAACAGAGTATAAACACATCAACCAAATTATACACCATGATCAAGTGCGATTCATCCCAGAGATGCAAGGATGGTTCAACATATGCAAGTAAATAAATGTGATAAACCACATCAACAAAATCAAGGACAAACACCATATGATTATCTCAATATACACAGAAAGATACATCTGACAAAATTCAATAATGCTTCATGATAAAGACTCTCAACATTTTAAGTATAAAAGGAAAATATCTCTACACAATAATAGCTATATATGACAAACCCACCACCAATATCATCATGAATGGGGAAAAGCTGAAAGTGTTTCCCTTAAGAACAGGAAGAAGACAAGGATGCCCATTCTCACCATTCCTATTTAACATGGTATTGGAGACAGTAGCTAGAGCAATCCAGCAAGAGAAAGAAATAAAGGGCATCTGGATTGGAAAAGATGATGTCAAACTGTCCCTGTTTGCAGATGACATGATCCATATATAGAGAAAAACCTAAAGACTCTACCAAGAAACTCTTGAGCTGATAAATGATTTAAGTAAAGTTGCAGAATACAAAATCAATATGCAAAAATCAGTAGTGTTTTCATACTCCAATGACAAATTAGCAGAAACCAAAATCAATAAAGCTAGCCCATTTAAAATAGTCACCCAAAACCCGAAATACCTAGGAATCAATTTGACCAATGAGATGAAAGATCTCTACAATGAAAACTACAAATCATTGCTGAAGGAAATTAAAGAGGACACAAAAAGATGGAAAAACACTCCATCTTTTTGGATTGGAAGAATCAACACTGAAAATGTTCATACTACCCAAAGTGATTGACAGATTCAGTGCAATCCACATCAAACTACTAGTGACATTCCTCACAGAAATAGAAGAAGCAATTCTAACATTCATATAAAATAACAAAAGACCATGTATAGACAAAGCAATCCTGAGCAAAAAAGTAAAATAAAGCAGGAGGCATAACACTATCTGATTTCAAATTATACTACAGAGCTATAGTAAGAAAAATAGCATGGCACTGGCATAAAAACAGACACAGACCAATGGATCAGAATAGAGAACACAGACATCAACCCAAATATTTATAGCCAACTGACCTTCGAAAAAGGCACCAAGCATATACATTGGGGAAAACACTTCTTCTTCAATAAATTGTGCTGGGAAAATTGGACATCTATATCTAGAAGAACAAAACTAGACCTGTACCTCTCACCATACAGCAAAATCAACTTAAAATTGATTAAAAACTTAAGTATAAGACCCCAAACCATAAAATTACTAAAAGAAAACATAGGGCAAATACTTCTGAAAGTAGGACTGGGCAAAAACTTTATAAATAAGACCTCAAAAGCACAGACAACAAAAGAAAAAAAAATGAGATTATATAAAACTAAAAAGCTTCTTCACAGCACTGGAAACAATCAACAGAGCATAAAGACAACCTGCCAAATGGGGGAAAATATTTGCAAACTATTCATCTGATAAGGGATTAATATCCAGAATATAAAAGGAACTCAAACAACTTAACAGTAAAAAAACAAATAACCCAATTAAAAAATGGGCAAAGGAGCTGAATAGGCATTTCTCAAAGGAAGATATACAATGGCCAACAGACACTTGAAAAAATGCTCAACATCACTAATCATCAGGGAAATGCAAATCAAAACCACTCCAATTAGACTGGCTATTATCAAAGAGACAGAATGATAAATGCTGACAAGGATGCAGAGAAAGGGGAATTTTCCTACACTGTTGGTGGGAATGTAAATTGGTGCTGCCATTTTGGAAAATGGTATTGAGTTTCCTCAAACAACTGATAATAGAACTGCCACATAATCCAGCAATTCCACTACTGGGTAGATACCCAAAAGGATGGAAATCATCATGTTGAAGGGGTACCTGTACTCCTATGTTTATGGCAGCTCTATTTACAGTAGCCATGATATGGAAACAATCTAAATGTCCATTGATGGGTGACTAGATATGTAAAATGTGGTATATTTACCCAATGGAATACTACTCCACCATAAAAAGGAAGGAAATTCTGCCATTAGCAACAATGAATTATTGAACTCAGAGTAAATTATGTGAAGTGAAATAAGTCAGGCACAGAAAGAGAAATACCACATGTCCTCACTCATAAGCAGGAACTAAAATATAAACAAATAAAAGAAAGAAAGAAAGAAAAAAGATAAAGCAATCACAATAATACATTGAACTTTCAAAAGGAGAGAATAGTTCTGTGATTACTAGGGGTGGAAAAGGGAGGAGTTGGTAAAGAGCTATGACAAATCGTTACATTGTATGATGTAAAATATATTTATTATCCTGATTTGAGCATCACATATTGCACACAGGTATTGATATTCAATTTTGTATCCCACACATATGCACAATCAACTATGTTTAAAGAATAAAAGAATGAAAAGATAAAAAATATATAAGCTGTGATGGGAATTTAAAGGAATGAGTTCCTTCTAGCTGGGAGAGTCAAAGACCTCACAGAATAAATAGCATATGAACTAGACCTGGGTGGTTGAGTGAAAACAAGCATTTGGAAATTGGAGAAGTAAGAGAAGTCATGTGAATGGGAATCTCATTCAAAAAGTCATCAGCCTGGGAAAGCACAGGACATATTTCAAGTGATTTGTCCATTCTGACTAGAGGTTGAGGCTGTGAATGAAAGTGAGGGATGTAAGAGGTAAAGACTATAGTAATAGTTTAAGGCTAGATTGTAGTGAGTTTATGACGTAAAATACAGAGAATGAGCTTAATCCTGAAGTCAGTGGAGAGCAAGTAAGAGTATTTGAGCAGGAAAATGAGATGACTTTACCAGCAGTAGCTTACAGGATAAAAATAAATTGGAGGGAGAGATCATAGAAAAAGAACAACTAGAAAAATTAAGTCACAGTTGCCTGGTGGAGGTACAGAAAAGAAAATGAAATATGCTATTCTTTGCTCAGCACCCTGAATTGAAAAGATCTTTCCCCAAACTACCAACTTCTCTCTTCTCATCTGATTTTACATTTTTTTTTTCACTTGACATCAATTTCTCTGATAGTACTCTCATGTTGGTGCATTCAGTAGGGAGATGGAACCAATTCCTTGGCCCCCCCTCCAAAAATGTGCCATCTCATATCTGGAGGATTTCACAGACTTCTTCTTCCACATTCTTTGTACTTGTGCTTTCTTAGATTTACAAGCACCACATTGGCTCAATGTTTGATGAAGAGCTAAAGGATAGGAGCTAAAAGGATACTGAGAAGTGACTCATTGAATCTTAGTATGCTAAGATGAGTTGATGAAGTCAAACTGACTCATTCGAAGGAAAAAGAAAACTAATGTCCAACTTTGTAGCCTGCGCTTATCATGATGGCAGTAGAACAGGATAGTTACAGAATATCAAGGGTCTCTTTACTTCCCTAAACCTCATAAGGGGCCTCTGAAAAGAACCTCAAGGAGAAATGAACTGGTCTAAAAACATTTGTGCAATGCCTACTATCTGAGAAATAATTGCTATTCTGTTCTTTATAGGAAAATTGCTAAATACTTTTTGGGCAAATTCTTTTTCTTCTTTTAAGCATGCATTCAGGTGAATGTTATAGTTTGATTTCCTGCAAAGAAAGGATAGAAAACCACTTTCTCAGTGAGGTGAAGTCAAACAGACATCACACAGCTATTAGAATGGCAAACAAAACAAAACAAAAACTTGAAAATACCTATTGCAGGCAAGGATTTAGAGCATCAGAAACTCATTCATTACTGGTGGGAATGCAAAATGATACAGCCACATTGGAAAATAGTTCGGTAGTTCCTTACATAGCTGAATATAGTCTTGTCATACCATCCAGCAGTCATATGCCAAGATGTTTATCCAATTAATTTAAAAACTTGTGCCCATGCAAAATCTGTACACAAATGTTTACAGTGACTTTATTTATAATTGTCCCAAAGTGGGAGCAAGCAAGACATACTTCAATAGGTAAATGGACCCCTGCTTTTTACACTGCTTCCACAAATGCCAGAAATCCTCACCAAAAGAGAGTTCCTCAGTATTCTGGGGACCAGGTCCAGTTGGAGAGTAGCTAGGAGTTAGTGTAGCTGTGCAGTTTCATAGTGGAAGCCCAGAGAAAGGAAACGCCTTCCTGACCTGAGTGCTGTGACACAGGGCTGTCTTGGAGTTGAACCTGAGAATGTAGTGCTCCCTGCCCAGGACCCAGTGAAACTGACTCCCTATGTCTGGAGACCCCACCTGCATTCTACCATATTCACATGAGCACTGGCAGGACCATGGCCTCAGCTGCCTGGAACCTAGGACAGACAGAAAGACTGAGACCCCAGCATCTGAACCAAAGCAGTACCCCTCCCACCCCCAGGTATGCAGGTAGACCGACTGAGTGGAAAAGCCACTGGAGTGTGATGGCTCTCCACATTCACATGTGCCTGCTCTGCATGAGCCATGGACCTGCTGAACCCACAGGTGCCTGCACTGACACCCAGCCAGCCTGATGGTAGGCCTACCTCCCCCTGCAACCCTCCATAGGTTCACATGGGTGCCAGCAGGACCAAAACCCTGGCTGCCTGGAACATAGGCCAGACAGAGGGACTGAGACCCTGGCATCTGAGGCCATGTGACACTCCCTCTCTGTCCCCCTTGGGTGAGCAGGCAGACCAGCTGGGTGGAGAAACCAACAGTAAGTGGCTATTCCCTATGTCTGCATGCACCCGCCCTGCACAAACTGTGGACGTGCTGAGCTGATGGTTGACCATGCCAGCAGGCAGCCTCCTGGTGGCCTCTACTTCCCTTATCCCCCTCCACAGAGCCATAGGGGCCTGCTGCTTCCTTGCAGGTTTACTACAGGCTCAACAGCTGATCTGGTGGGCTTCCAGGACCAGTTACACCAGTGCATACCTGCTCCCACACTGACAGCAGACCAGGAAGAGGCTTTGACCTTCTAAAGCAGGACTCTACTGAACTGCCAGTCACAAGCCACAACAACCCTCCCCAGGGACACATGTCCAAATAAGAAACTAACAAGGGCCCCACAGCCTAGGCCACAAAGGCACCCACAGGCAACTCCAAGATTGAATACAGTTGAAGAAATTGTATGAAGGCTGAACTACTGCCATCACCCAGATCCAAATATAAAATGACCAATCCGACTGTCCATATAGAACACTTCTACAGGAAAGAGTTTCTTCCTTCAAAAACCACTCCTAAAATTACACCAGATGACCAGACATCATTGCAGAAATACAAAAAGCATACAGAGAAACACGTCTCCCCCCCAAAGAAGACTACAATTCTCCAATGCCAGAACCTAAACGACAGGAAACTGGCAAATCTACAGAAGAGGAATACCAAAAGGCAATACTAAAGAAATTCAACATGATGGACAAAAAAATAAATAGAAATCATGATGAAGTAAAAAGAAAAAAGAAAATATCCAGGACACGTATGAGAAATTGAACAAAGAGATAGAAACAATAAAAAGAACCAAGCAGAAATCCTGGAACTGAAGAATTCATTCAATGAAATAAATACAACCAAAAGCATATGCAGCAAGCTAGAATAAGTGGAAGAAAAAATTTCTGAACTAGAAGACAAGGTTTTTGAATTAACACTGTTGGACAAAAAAAAAAAAAAAAAAAAAAAGGAAAAGTAAAAGAAAAGTAAAGAAAAAAGAATTTAAATAAATGGAGATAACCTACAAGATCTTTCTGATAACCTTAAACATGCTAACATCTATATTATGGGTGTACTGGAAGGGGAAGAGAGAGCAAAAGGCATTGAAAGTCTATTTAATGAAGTAATAGCCAAAAACTTCCCAAAGATTGGTAGAGATATGGTCTTACAGATCCAAGAAGCTGAAAGATCCCCAAACAGATTCAACCTTAGAAGGACCTCCCTGAGACATATTATAGTCAAATTGTCAAAACTTAAAGAAAAAGAAAGCATTCTAAAAACAGAAAGAGGAAAGTGTCAATTCACCTATAAGGGAATCCTCATCAGACTTCTCAACAGAAACCCTACAGGCCAGGAGAGAGTGGGATGACATATTCAACGTGCAAAAGGAAGAAAATAGCCAACCAAGAATACTATATCCAGCAAAACTTTCCTTAAGAAATGAAGGTGAAATAGTATCTTTCCAAAACAAACAAAAACTATGGGAATTACCACCACAAGTCTGGTCCTTTAACAAATCCTCAAGGGAGTCCTACACCTGGAATCAAAAGAGAGATATATTTCACCATAAATACATGAGGAGTAAAAACAGGTAGAAGAACAGATATGCAAATGATAAAAAGAAAGAAAATATATCTCATCGCTACAAACAAACAAACAAAAAAACACCAAACAGCAAAGATAAACAATAAAAGGGAAAGAAAGGAACAAAAGAAATATAAAACAACCATAAAAATATTAATAACATGGCAGGAACAATGCAATACCTTTCAATAGCAGCCCTGAATGTAAACAAGTTCAATTCATCATGTCGAAGGGATACCTGCACTCCCATGAACATTGCAGCTCTACAATAGCCAAAATATGGAACCAACCAAAGTGTCCATCAACACATGACTGGATGCTGAAAATGTGACACACACACACACACACACACATGCGCACACAATGGAATACTACTTAGCCATGAAAAGGAATGAAATTCTGCCATTTGCAGTAACATGGATGAGTCTGGAGAAAATTATGTTAAGTGAAATAAGCCAAACTAGGAAACAGAAATACCACATGTTAATAACTGTCATCTGGGTGCTAAGAAAGAAAGAGAGAAAGAGAGAAAGAGAGAAAGAGAGAAAGAGAGAAAGAAAGAAAGAAAGAAAGAAAGAAAGAAAGAAAGAAAGAAAGAAAGAAAGAAAGAAAGAAAGAAAGAAAGAAAGAAAAGGAAGAAAGAAAGAAAAGACCACTATAATTCATTGAACTTTCAGGAGAGAACAAACCTAAGGTTACTGGAGATAGGGGGAGGATGGGAGGGGGTCTGCGGAGGGACAGATAGGGTAAAGGGCATAAAGTAAAATCATGATTTGTAATAATGAATATGCTGATAATAAAAAAATAAAAAAATAAACTGTCACAATCTAGCAGAGTTAGTCAATGTATGAGTACATAAGAAATATGTTTATATTATGCTAGATGGTGTTGTAAAAATCTACCACAGATGGTACATTTCTCTGATGTACTAATAAATATGTGAAAAAGAAAAAAAAGAAATATAAAATAACCATAAAAAATTTAATAATACAGCAGGAACAATGCTATACCTTTCCATAACAGTCCTGAATGTAAACAAATTCAATTCCCCACTTAAAAGATACAGACTGGATGAATGAATTAAAAAACTAAACCCAACTATATACTGCCTGCAAGAAACTCACTTCACTGATGAAGACACACATAGACTAATAACGAAGGAATAGAAAAAGACATTCCATGCAAATGGAAACCCAAATAAGCAGGAGTTGCCATACTTATATCAGATGAAATAGACTTCAAAATAAAACTATAAAAAGAGATAAAGAAGGACATTATATAATGAAAAAAGGATTAATGCAGCCTGAAGATACAATAGTCATAAATACATATGCACCCAACAATGGAGCACCCAGATATATAAAGCAACTGTTATGGAATCAACGGGGAGACATGGACTCCAACAAAATAATAGTTGAAGGCTTTAAAACATCATTCTTAATGTTGGAGAGATCAACCAGACAAAGAATTAGTAGAGAAATATTGGATTTACATGGCACTATAGACCAAATGGATTTGACTGACATATACAGAACATTTAATCCAACAACAGCAGAATATACATTCTTCTCATCAGCAAATGGATCATTCTCCAGGATAAACCACATGTTAGGCCACAAATTAAGTCTCAATAATTTTAAAAATATTGAAATCACATCAACTATATTTTCAAAACAAAATGGAGTAAAATTGGAAATTAACAACAAACAAAACTTTGGAAGCTATATAAATTCATGGAAATTAAGCAACATGCTCCTGAATGACCAATGGGTCAAAGAAGAAATAAAGTAGGAAATAAAAATATTCCTTGAAACAAATGAAAATCAAAGCACTACTTATGAAAACCTGTGGGATACTGCAAAAGCAGTACTAAGAGGGAGGTTTATTGCAATTAATGCATACATTAAAAGAATAGAAAGACTTCAAATAAACAACCTGATGTAACATTCCAAAGAACTAGAAAAACTAGAGCAATCCAATCCCCAAATTAGTGCACAGAAAGAAATAATTAAGATAAGAGCAGAACTAAATGAAATAGAGACCAAAAAATGATACAAAAGATCAATGAAACAGAAAGTTGGTTTGTTGAGAAGAAAACAAAATAGACAAGCCATTGGTCAGACTAACTAAAAAAGAAGGGGGAAGACCCAAATAACAAATATCAGAAATGAAAAAGGAAATATTACAACTGATACCACAGAAATATGAAGAATCATTAGAATATTATGAACAACTATATGTTGACAAATTTGAAAATCTGAAGGAAATGTACCAATTTCTAGACACATAAAAACTACCAAGAATGAACCAAGAAGAAATAGGTAACCCAGACAGACCAATAACAAGCAGTGAGATTGAAGCTGTGATCAGCCATCTTCCAACAAGGAAAAATTCAGGACCAGATGCTTTAATTGCTGAATTCTACAAAGCCTTTAGAGAAGAACTGGTAGCAATCCTTTCCAAACTATTCCAAAAAATTGAAACAGAGGCCATTCTCCCAAACTCACTCTATGAAGCCAGCATCTCTTTGCTACCAAAATCAGACAAAGACACAACAGCAAAAAAAGCTACAGGACAATATCTTTCATGAACACAGACATAAAAATCCTCAACAAAATAAATATTAACAAACAGAATACAACAGCACATCCAAAAAATTATACACCATGATCAAGTGGGATTCCTCCCAGGGATGCAAGGGTGGTTCAACATACACAAATCAATAAATTTAATATACCACATAAACAAAATCAAAGACAAAAACCATATGATCATCTTAGTAGATGCAGAGAAACCATATGACAAAAATTAAAATCTCTTCATTATAAACGCTCCCAACTAATTAGGTATAGAAGTAAAGGATCTCAACACAATAAAAAGCATGTATGAAAAACTCACTGCCTACATCATCCTGAATGGGGAAAAGGTGAAAGCTTTTCCTTTAGGAACAGGAACAAGGCAAGAATGCCCACTCTCACCACTCCTATTTATCATAGTATTGGAAGTGTTAGCTAGAGCAGTCAGTCAAGAGAAAGAAATAAAGGTCATCCAAGTTGGCAAACATAAAGCCAAATCATCCCTGTTCAGAGATGACATGATCTATATATAGAAAAACCTTAAGACTCGACCAAAAAACTCCTAGAGCTGATAAATTCAGTAAAGTTACAGGGTACAAGATCAACATGCAAAACTCAGTAGTTTTCATACTCCAACAATGAAGTAGTGGAAAAAGAAATCAAGAACAATAGCCCATTTACAATAGCTACCAAAAGAATCAGATACCTAGGAATCAATTTAATGAAGAATATGAAATATCTCTACAATGAGAACTACAAAACACTGTTGAAAGAAATTAAAGAGGACACTGAAAGAAAGAAAGACATTCCATGTTCATGGATTGGAAGAATTGATATTATGAAAATGTCCATACTACCCAAAGCTATCTACAGATTGAATGCAATACCAATCAAAATTCCAATGACATTTTTCACAGAAATTGAAAAAAATCCAATCCTAACATTCACGTGGAACAACAGAAGTCCCAGAATAGCCAAAGCAATCCTAAGCAAAAAAATAAAGCCATAGGCATCACTCTACTTGGCTTGAAATTATACTACAAAGCTATAATAACCATAACAGCATGGTGGTGGCATAGAAGTAGACACAGGAACCAATGGAACACAATAGAGAACCCAGATAGTTACAGCCAACTGATCTTTGACGAAGGCACCAAGAACATAGTCTGGGGAAAGGGCAACCTTTTCAGCAAATGGTGCTGGAAATACTGGATATCCATGTGTAGAACAATGAAACTAGACCCATACATCTCACCATATACTAATATCAACTCGAAATGGATTAAAGACTTACATATAAGATCTGAAACTATAAAACTCCTAAAAGAAAACATAGGGGAAACACTTCAGGATTTAGTATTGCACAAAGGCTTTATGAATAAGACCTCAAAAGCACAGGCAACCATAGAAAAATAAACCAATGGGATTATGTCAAACCGAGAAGCTTCTGCACAGAAAAAAAAAGAGAAGTGTGAAAAGACTACGTACAGAATGGGAGAAAATATTTGCAAACTATACATCTGACAACGGATTAATACTCATAATATATAAGGAACTCAAACAACTTAGCCAGAAAAAAACTGTGGTTACCAGATTTAGGAAAGGGTGAAAGGGAGGGATAAGCAAGAAATTGTTTAATGGATGCAAGGAATGATTACGTTTTGTTATAATGACCATGCTAATAATCCTGATTTGATCATTGCACATCGTATACAGGTATTGATATTCAACTCTACCCCATAAATATGTATGATCAATTATTTTTTCATAAAAAAAGGTAAATGGGTAAACAAACTGGGGTTCATCTATACAATGGAATACTAGTTAGCAAAAAAAAAAAAAGCTCTCAAGCTATGCAAAGACATAAATAAAAACTAAATGCATATTCTTAAATGAAAGAAGGCAGCCTGAAAAGACTATATCCTATATAATTCCATTTATATGACTTTTTGGAGAAGGCAAAATTATACAGACAGTGAAAATATCAGGGATTGCCAAAGTTTTAGGAGAGTGTGTTAAGAAGGTGAAGCAGAAGCGATTTGTTAGGGTAGTGATACTATTCTATATAATATAGTAATGGTGGATACATGACATTATGTATTTATCAAAATCTATAAAAGTTTTTAGCAGAGAGAATGAACATTAATGCATGCAATTTATTAAAAGGTCATGTAGGGAGTCAGGAAATCCCTGGATAAAGTACAGAATGGGACACAAGAATCTAACTGTGATCTAACTGTGTTCCAAATGTATGAAATAACCTCATTGAAGGCATGGGAGAGTATAAGATGCTTACCTAAATAATATTGGAAATGAGCAGATTCTGTAAGAATAAAGTGAAAAGGAACTGTACATAAGCACTGTACTCTATTTGATAATGTTATTTCCCATGGGAGTGTTGGTTAACAGATTTGAAACCACTATAAATGTACACTGGAAATGAATAATTAGGTAAATGGGCAGCACATGGTGGAAGCTAGATTTTTTGCTGTTGGAGTGAGAGGCTGCAAGTAAGCAACAAGAGTCGGCTAGAATGGGCCCTAGGGTAATGGATTAGAGTTGGAGACATCAGTATGAACTCATGTTTACCTTAATATAGATACATGTAGAGTGTTTGCCTTAAGACAGATACATGCAGAAATATTTATAGGTATGTATGTATATACGAATTTAGTATACACACATATCTTTCCTTGTTCTGTCAGCTGAGAGGGCCTAAAATAAATGACACCACAGTAGCAATGAACGTGCCTAACACATATATCATTGTTTCTAAAATCATCTTCGAATAAAAAACAAAACAAAACAAAACCAAAACAGATATTCTTGGAGAAATGGCTGATTCTAGAAGTGGAATAGGAAATATACATCTACTAGTGCTGGATGATCTTCTAGTTCCCAAGAGTAAGGCAGTTCTCAAACAAACAAAAGAAAACAAAAACACAATGATGGCTATATGTCAAAGGGGTAGAAAAGCCAACTGAAAGAGCTCCCAGTGGTCAAAGCTGAAATAATTTGAGCAACAATATAAAGTAGCATTGGATTATAATTGAAATTATAAAAATAAATATCCATAATTCTATACTGATATAAATAAGTGATTAACTAAAGAAATAAATGAAGGGGAATAGACAAATCGCCCTCGCAGAAGAGCTCCAAATTATCTACATAGATGCTGTGCTTAAGGAGTTGGAAAATAGTGGAGGCTGCACATAACGACTTCCTTTCCAGGAGTAGGGCATGGAAAAGGGGCAAATAGTGACTTTATAACAGAGAAACCTGACATCCACTACCTCAGCAATATGATCAAGGTTAACAACAGCAGTGATAAGCCATGTCGATAGCATGTACCCTTGATATGATGTAATGAGGATGGCAGTCTACCTCTGTGACATTCCTACCGAAAACTCATAACTTCAGTCTAATTATGAGAAAAACATCAGACAGATCCCAATTGAGAGACACTCTACAAAATATCTGACCACTAGTCTTCAAATATATCAACATCTTCAAAAATAAGGAGAGGAAATTCTGAGAAACTGTTCACAGCTAAGAGAGCCTAAGGAGACATGACAACTAAATGTAATACGGTATCTTGATGGGATCCAGAACAGAAAAATAACACTAACAATAAAGTGAGGAAATATGAGTAAACTGTGAATTTTAGTTAATAATAATGTATCAATACTGGTTTATTAATTGCGACATATATACTGTACTAATGTAAGATGTTACAATAGGGGAAACTGGGCGTGGGGTATACAAGAACTCTATACTACCTCTAATAATTCTGAAAACCTAAAACTGTTCTAAAATAAAATGTTTATTTAAATAGAGAGATTGCAGCACTGTTTGAGGTTATTAAAATCAATTTGTTTTTAATCATTAATAACGTGTTCAACTAAGACACAAAATTTGTTGACTTTCTTCTCTGCCCTACTTCTCCTCTAGATACACTTCATTGTGAATATTTTCTTAGTGTCTTTTTAGGCTGTTTAGGGAGCGTGTGCTTGAGCTAAGAATAAAAATGGCTCATTTTAAAAGATGACAGGAAGGCATTCTGTGCTAAATGGGTTAACCTGCTCTCTGAAATCTTACCTATAAAGAACACCAAAAGCCCTAGCTTCTGCAAGGATACTCATCTCACTCCCGCACAGGCTCCATAGAGCAAAGAATGCTGCTGACCTTGTCAGAGAGAGAATTTTATGTCTCAGCAAAAGAGCAGATCAAACCCCATTTAAAAATGTTCCCCAAACCTATGTATTGATTAAATTAATAGAAGGGGTAACATAACAGGACTATTTGAACCAATATCAAAGTGGATGGAAGAGAAGAATGCAGTGTTGGGAGAAGAAGTGAACTATCAAGTACATTTAGGCATCTTTCTCCCTTAATTTGTGAAACAAGTCTCTGCAGAGAAAGAGACTAAAGGGCCATAGCATTTAGCAGATGAGAAACCTAGTATTTGAGAGGGGAAAAGGTATCTTGCTAAATGGAACTTTGATAACAAAAGATTGGAAATTTAAAATATCTCAAATTCAGAGTTTGATAAAATACATTGTACACTGTACTGATAATTGATAGAATTTGTTCTCCACTTTATCATAAGTTTCTTTATCTCCCCAGCACTCCTTTACCTCCTGCCATTACCCATTTAATACTTGTGTGTTACAAGAATTGTCCTTTTCTTTTTATTTATGGATTGCTTATTCTGCTGGTTCCTTGCCTCTTTCATGTTCCCCTATTTCTCTCTCTGTTCTCTCATTATCTATATATCGAAAATAAGTCAGTAGCAACAACAAAGTGGTAGAAAGCATGACTCCAAAACCTATGTGCGTTGAACCCTAGGAACCTGAGAAACAAGAGTTAGTTGATATGAGTTGGGCATTTTTTTCCTCGTGGATTTAATGAAGCTATGAGATTTTTGTTTTATACTTCTAGGGATTCCAGAGTTTTTGTTGACTATGAATAAATTTAATCACCACAGTTTAATAGTGTTAATATTTTGTCAGAAAATTAGCATTTCTCCTTAAATATACAGTTTCAAATTATATATAATGCGGTTCTTCATTCCCCTTTTAACACTTGTATTTTATTTGGTTTCATTTTGTATTTTCAAAGGAGTATATCTCATAGGTTATAATGAAATTCAAGGCAAAAATTGATTCAAAATACATAAATTCAGTTACCGGAACTATCAGGGACATCTCTTGTCGATGACGTGAATTAGCTCAGTCCTGTCAACACTACGGAAGAACTAGTGGAGTCTATTATACCAATGTATTGGCTCTTCACTCTAAAAGCTCTGCAGTTTAATTCTAAGACCTAGAGATTTAGAGTAGGAAAACCAAGACTATACTTATATGGCAGAAATACAGCAGCATCTTTGAATCAGTGCTTTGGATAACTAGTCCTCTATACAGACAAGTGTTGTTAATATAATTAAAACTGTAACATTATCAATCTGTTGCTGCAATTGACTGGTTTATCTTTTTAAAATTTTTTTATCATCTCACAGTTACTTTTTTATTGTGACAAGAGCAGTTAAAATCTACTTATTTAACAAAAATACCTAATACAATGCAATTTTATTAATCTTAGTCCTCACATTAGACATGAAATCTCTAAGTGTATTCATCCTACATATCTGCTATTTTGTTTCCCTTGACCTACATCTCTCCATTTCTCCCCCTACCCTGCCTGTGGTAACTACTGTTTCATCCTCTATCTGTATATTTGAACTTTTGTTTAAAAAAAAA
Organism: Galeopterus variegatus; assembly: GCF_000696425.1. Taxonomy (NCBI): domain Eukaryota; kingdom Metazoa; phylum Chordata; class Mammalia; order Dermoptera; family Cynocephalidae; genus Galeopterus; species Galeopterus variegatus. The sequence goes on from NW_007733841.1 coordinate 60,790, forward strand.
ATTCTGCATATTAGTGAGACTATGCAATATTTTTGCAATTTTTTTTTCTATGTCTTATTTCACTTAGCCTAATGTCCTTTAGTTTCATCCATGTTGTGGCAGATCTTCTTTATAAGGGCTGAATAACATTCCATAGTATATACATGCCACATTTTCTTTATCTATTCATCTATCAATGGATATTTAAGTTGTTTCCATATCTTGGCTATTGTGAATAATGCTGCAATAAACATGAGAGTGCAGATATCTTTATGAGGTAGTGCTTTCATCTTTTTTGGGTCATATACCCAGAAAACCTTCACCCCTTATTTTAAAGAAAAAAAGGCATAAACTTTATTATTAAGGATCAGAATATGTGAAAATGTTCATACTGGCAGTAGAATTTAACTATAGTCTGTCACCTCTCCCCCAGGGTGATGGAGACACAAAGGATTACTCAAAGCCCATTTCTTCTGAGCAGTGAGAAGCCCCAAAGGGGTTAATTTTCTAGGAACCCTCAAGAGAGCAGCATTCCTCAGAAAATAACACCAAACTGGGGTCTTCTCCCTGCATTTATTCTACACGACAGAAAATTACAGAAAAGGGACATAGGTGGTTACAAAAGAACAGTAAGATAGTTGTCATGGCAACAATCATTAGGTTTAGCTACACCAAGGATATTTGACCTCAGAGCCAGCAATTTTGCTGTGTTACAATTCTTTATCTACAACAGAGACTTTAGCCCAGGGAAAGTTTCCTGTCTTTGACAAGCTTAACATTTCTATGTATAATTTTAAAAAGTTAGGCTATACCTGAAGCTACAGGGACTTGGAAGTTAGACCCTGTGAAATACATTTGCTTTATAAATGTTAGTATACTCTACAATAGTGAGCAAGCATGAAAGCATTGTTTTCTTGGTCAAATCTCTTTCTGGATTGGTATTCTTACAACTAGTATACTGCAAACTCAATTCTGGTGCTGACCAAAAATCTCCAGATTGACTGGTTCGAATCATGGAGTTACAGAGTCATGTCTTCAGGTAAAAGTAGTGGTCAGTGAAAAAGGATTCTCTGGTTCTTCTGTTGGATATCTTCAGCTCCCTGATTTCGGAGAGACACTAGAATCATTCACTTTCTTTTTCTGCCTCCTTTTCCTTCTATTCCATATATAAATATATATAAATATAAGTACACACACATGAATACACACACACACACAAACACACCTCAAACTCTTCCCTTGGGAGATATACATAAACTTATATTTTAGTATATTAGATAAAATTATATTTATGTATATATAGAGAAATATATAAATATACCATACATACATATGATATACTTCAAAAAGATCATGAAAAAATGAAATTAAGAGGTAATGCAAAATTTTCGATGAACTTTTTGAAGACCCTTGTGTATATATACTACATATATTTGCATATAGATTCATATATAATTATATAGAGATACAAATAAATAATTAAATGAATAAGTATAGCTATACATATATCCATATTCCAAGAGAGAAGTATGGTTGGGGTTGTGGGGAAGAGAGGAATGGAGTGAGAGAGAGAGAAAGAGAGTGATGTAATTCTCATCTTAGGCCATTTGCAAATGAAAGGGACAATTGATAAGCTTTTCTTGATCAAAGCCTAATCCATTCTATAGATTTGCATATATTGCCAGAACTATAAAGGTATTTTATTTGCATTTTCATAGCTTTTTATGGGGTAATATAAATGATAAGCATAGTAAATTACTACATACTATCAGTTGTACACAAACGATTCTTACAGGGGAACAACTTGGTTTGTTTCTCTCTTATGACACTTGCATTCTTTTTTTATCTTTATTTATTTTTTATTTTCTTAAATGTTTTGTTTTGTTTTTATTGGTTATGAATATTCATGGGATACAAAGCAAATTGTTACCACATGTGTCTAAGATGTGATGGCCAGATCCATACTGGCAGCATATTCCTTACCACAAATTGTGATTATATCCCATGACCCCCACCCAATTATCCCCCCAATTATCTCCAACCTCCCTCCCCATCTCCCTTTCCTCCACTCCACTTTGTATCCCTAGGTATGTTCTCTCCCTCTGCAAGTCCAATACATCACTGTGGTCTTTCTTTTCTTTCTTCTTTATCTCTTAGCTCCCACTTATGAGAGAGTACATATGGTATCTATCTCTCTATGCTTTGCTTATTTCACTCAACATAAGTTTCTCCAAGCTCATCCATGTTGTTGCAAATGGGAAAATTTCATTCTTTTTTATGACAGAGTAGTATTCCATGGTGTATATATACCACAGTTTCCTTATCTAATCATCCATCAATGGATATTTAGGTTGGTTGTTCCATATCTTGGCTATTGTGAACAGAGCTATGATGAACATGGGAGTGCAGGTATCCCTTTGACATGATGACTTCCATTCCTTTGGGTATATAACCAGAAGTGGGACTGCTGGATCATATGGAGGATCTATCTGTAGTTGTTTGAGAAACCTCCATACTGTTTTCCATAGTGGTTGAACTAATTTACAGTCCTACCAACAGTGCAGGAGCATTGCCTTTTCTCTGCAATCTTACCAGCCTTTGTTATTCTCCATCTTTTTGATTATAGCCAATCTAACTGGAGTGAGATGATATCTTAATGTGGTTTTCATTTGCATTTCCCTGATGACTAGTGATGTTGAACATTTTTTCATGTATCTATTGGCCATTTGTATGTTTTCCTTTGAAAAATGTCTATTCAGTTCCTTTGCCCATTTTTAATTGGGTTATTTGGTTTTTTTTACTGTATAATTGTTTGAGTTCCTTGTATATTACGGATATTAATCCCTTGTCAGATTCATAGTTAGCAAAAATTTTCTCCCACTCTGTAGATTATCATTTCACTCTGTTGATTGTTTCCTTTGCTGTGCAGAAGCTTTTTAGTTTGATATAGTCCATTTTTTTCTTTTGTTGCTTGTGCTTTCAGTCTCATGTTCATAAAATCTCTGGGTACTGACACTTAACACATTCTGTGTGACAGCACACTGACCTGTGTAAATGTTGTACCTCTCCTCCTGGGTTTTAAGTTCTTGAATGGTACTGGCAGTGTTTGATTCCTATTTTATCCCGTATGGTATCTAATATAGTTACTGGTATCAAGCAAATACTCTGTAAATGCTTCTTGAATAAATGAACCCTAGGAAGTGGAGAGCTGTAAGACAACTTTTTAACTTTGAACAAAATAGTAGTTCTTGAGGCATATTACCTGGATTCTGTATACATTTCAGTATGATTTAAAGAGGTGAAAACTTACCCTCATTAATTATAAAGCTTTATGTTGGCAACCATTTAGTTCCTATGGTAACATCTCTGAGAAATTATAAAATAGGCACTTCAAGGGTTTGGGAATAAATTGGCTGTTATAGAATTCATGAATGCTAATAACTCATTTACTTATAATGCTTATAATTAATTGGTTTAATATCATCTACTGCAGTCTTAAAATGAACAGGATATTTAAAGGTCACCATTGCTCTTGGCTCTCATTTAAAACTCTAATCGAACAAATATATATTGCAGATATCAATTAAACTTTTGAAATTATGCTCTAGCTAAACCTCTCCTAAAATAGTAAAAGACGTGTTCATTTGCTTTTTCTTAAGTGTTGTGGTCTATATTCTGTGATTAAGTTATTCTAAAACTCTAACTTCCAAGATTTCTGATCGGGAGGGATGTATCTACCATTTACGAAATAGAATGCAGTAGAATGTCATGTAAGGTAATTTCTTGTTAGATTTTTAGCATTACATCTTCACTTTTTCCCCCTTCACTGGAAATGTCAATTGATATCATGTGCTAAATCAAGTTTAACACTAAAGATATGAAATTCAATTAGAAATTCCATTTTTCAATGACAGACATATCATTCAACAATAAATCTCAACAAAAACAAAGCAGCCTATCTACACACAATGAGAACACAGAAGAAAATAGCATTTCTTATATTTTTTGATTAAAGATGTGTTAACAGGTACTATTAAAATGGGGCATTTGTAATTTTAATAACAGTAAATCTTAAGAAAGTTGTTGATTCATAGCAGAATCTTAGAAACTATATTCCGTGTAATACTGTTTTGGGAAATGTTGATAGTACTGCCATGTAAAAGGGACTCCATAGACAAATAAGTTTGAAAAAAAAATGTGTATAGTGGTTTTTTAGCTATGTCTTTCTAGTCTCAACCTGTTTTTCTATAGTCCTGGGTGGATGTGGGAAAGTCTATCTACCCACTCAGTTATGTTTTCTCTATGAAAATGAACTACTTATCAAAACATCAAAAACCAACTTGTTTATATATGATTCATAAATCAACAATATGTAAATGCCAAGTGTGACAGATTGTATTTTCTAAACATGACTGCAACAATATCTCCCATTTCACATGTTCTTACACAGTAATGTTGACACTTTTCCCTTGGGGAAGTGCGGTCTATGTTGCACCTCCTGAAATTTGGGAGGGCTTGTGACTACAGCATAAGTGATGCAATGTAATCTTTGGGACTAGGTCATAAAAAGTGAAACAGTGTCTGCTTGGTTCTTTTGGATACCTGCTTGGAGCCCTGAGCCACTATGTAAGCAACCCAACTGTCTTGAGGTTGCCATATAGCACCACGAGGAAGCTTAAATTCTACCATGTGGAGAGGCCACATAGAGAGGCCCTGAGACTACATTCTGTGAAAAGAATGCCTGGCCTGTACCCTGCTGCTTCAGCCAGTGCTCCTAACTCTGATCACAACCATGCAGCTGAGCCCTTTTTGAAATTCCTGACCCATAGAAACCATGAGCGATAAGAAAATAAGTGTTGCTGTTTTAAATCATTAAGTTTTGGGGTGATTTATTATGCAGCAATAGTAACTACAACATTGAGTACCATATTTAACATAATCTTTAGTAACAATACTAATACTTTTGTCGTCGTAGTAAACCAATTGTAGACTTTTTGACCTCAAGCTTTTGCCACTGTGAAATGAGGATATTCTTTTGAATTAAAAAAAAAAAAAAAAAAGGAATAAGAGAAGCAGGTAAAATATTTTACAAGTTCTAAATCTTGAGATCTGTGGTAGATAAGCTACATGCTCACTGTCCAAAGTATTTCCAAGAACACAATTAGGGTTACTAAGCCACTAGGAATGTATGGTTTTACTCTTCTTTTTGAATTATTTACATAACAGAGGGTATTGAAATATTGACACCTTTTTCTTTAACATTTACCACCCACCAAAATTTTATTGTGATTCAGTGATTAAAAAGAGTTGAGAATTCTCAGGTGGAATTCTATTTCTATACTTGAAAAGGCCCCATCAATACATAAGAGCAATTAGAAATCTCCTTGAGAACAATAATTTGAAGACTTCTTACTGGATAATGTTCTCTCACATAGAGAAAACTGAGAAGACACTCTATGTAGATTTCCTAAAGATAGGAGTTCAGTGTGTAAACATGAGCTGTTAAATCAGTTTGGTTGCCAATGATCTTCCCGAGGAGTAGAGGAAAGACCTCACAGTCATAAGTTAGCAAATATGAAAAAGACCATTTAAAAGTAGGTGCTGCTGATATGTATTTGAAAGAGGGAGTAACATGTGTTTGGGAAAATACTTGGGCCTAGAAATGAGTCCAGTGTTTGTCTAGGAATTTTTTCCAGTCAAGACTTGAACTTTCTTTCTACAAATACAGACATATAATGTCGTCTTAATATGGAAAGGCTAATTTCCTCTTTAACATCTAACCAGTGAATGATAAAAATTCATCATCTTCATTTAAACTCACCTAATACTACTTACCATTTATCTCTTACAAAGTACCTGGTACATGTATTAATTCTTTTAATTCTAACAACAGCTCTATGGGATAGGTACTGTTATTACCATCTGCATTTTACCTGTGAGGAAACTGAGGCCCAGAAAGGTCAATATGCCCAAGATTACACAGTCAGTGATCAATAGAGTCTGTATTCAAAACTCAGGCAGTCTGGAGCTAGAGCAGTTCAACAACATGCTAGATTGCCTGTCTTGAACATTTCTTTGATTATAATTTTCATCAAAGATAGTACTGAGCTAAAATTCTGATTTTTTCAGGTCACTGACTCCGACCTTGAGTAAGTTACTTAGTTATTCTCTTTGTCTCTATAACTGTGATGAGGATACCATTACAGTTCCTTTGTTTGTAGTGCAGTTGTGAGGATTATAGGTAATATATGTAAAGTGCCTAGTATAGCACTCAGTACATACTACTGCTGCTGGTACTATACTGATGGCAGTACCTCCTTCCTCCAGCATCTCCTTCTCAAAGCTTAATATGATCACACACAAAGACAACAGGGACAGACGTGTAACTCAGCAGACATTGGATGATATATCTGGGGAGGTCAAGACTGAGGTATGGACATTATATTGGTAAGGCAGGCTTGAAGCAGAGATGGTTCTCTTGGGCTATCTCTCTGCTCTATGGCATCAAGAAGAGGCATGTAGTGTTAGTGGAAAGGACTAAAATGATTAATTGATCCCAGGCCTCCCAGTGCTATTAAGATCTCTGTCTTTCCAAGGTTTATGCTGGAGTGAGAAAGAGATTGGCAGGAGGATTGTTGGATGGATTCTTGAATATATAAATCTGGAATTATGATTGCATGAATAAGCATTTTCTTGGGAAAGCTCATTTGTATTTGAAAATGCTCTGAACATCCACAGAAACATATTAGAAGCAGTTTAAGAGGCTATAATTAGAAATGTAACAGAAAATAATTATAATAATGATATTCCCAAAGTGTTTAGATAATCTCTTGCATTAAAAATGGTTTTGGAGTATTTATAGTATTCTATGAAAAAAATAGATATTTTTAAAAAGTGCTCTAGTTAAATAACCAGGCCATTGCAGCAATCTTGCATATTAGCAACTTTGAGATGACTAGGTTAATATGTTGGTAAAACATCTGTGTGAAAAGTATCCAGTGGTTTTTAAAATGTGGTCTCCAGAACAGTAGCATCCACATCACCTGAATACTTGTTAGAAATGTAAGCCTCAGGCCCCACTCTAAGATTAACTTTTCATAATATTACTCTGGCTAGTGTTTGAAGAATGATTTGAAAGGGGCAAGGTAAGTAGTAGAAAGACCTGTTAAAAATCTATTGTAGGGCCGGCCTGGTGGCGCACTGGATAAGTGCGCCGCTTGGGAAGCGCGGTGGCGCTCCCGCCCGAGGGTTCGGATCCCACATACAGACCGGTTCCTGCTCACTGGCTGAGCGAGGCGCAGGAGCAACGCCGAGGGTTGCGATCCCGTTGCCGGACACAGAAAAAGACAAAAAGACAAAAAAAAAAAATCTATTGTAGAATTTCCTGTGAGAGATGATGGCTTGGACCGGGGTGCAAATGGTACAAAATGGATGGATTCAAGATATATTTTAGATGTAGAATTGGTAGATATAGAAATATCTTCCTTCTTTATCTTTTTATGTGTTCTAAGATTTTTCTGCCTGCTGTGTAAATAATGGATTGAAGGTGGGTAAAAAACTACTGGATAGCTCTTTCCAAAGGGGATTCTGCTGGAGTCCTATGGACAGCGGAAATATGGAGACCAGTTACAATCTAGAAATGGGGAATTGGTGATAGAGTTTGAGATAAGTGGTAGGAAATGAGGCCAGAGAGGTAGTCTGGAGCCAAATTTTACAGGACCTTGAAGACCATGATACAGAATGTGGTTTGTATACTGAATTCAGGTAGAAGGCATAGGAAGATTTTAAGCAGGTAGCAAACAAAGCCTGATTAATCTTTTTAAAAAGGTAAATTTTGAAGCTGTGAGGAGAATCAATAGGGAATGTAGAAAATGAAAAGAGGAAGACCAGTTAGGGGGCTAATGTAGTAGTTTAGGCAAGATATAGAGGTAGAATGGCGAAGATGGGTGAATAGGAGTGTATATAAGAGATAATAGACTGTAGAACTGATAGGACTTTGTGACGAAGGTTTCTGGAATGAGCTACAGTGGGGAAGATGGGAAGCAAAGACAGTTTGGGGTGGCAAGAGTGTGTTTGTGTGCGTGTGCGCATGCATGCGTGTGTAAAGGGGGATCAGGTGATAAATTCAGTACTTATAATTCTCATAGCAACCTGTTGATATTATTCCTATTTTTAAAATGAGGCTCTGAAGATTTTGGAAAGGAATTAAGGATCTTGGTCAGTCTCATACATCTAATAAGTAGCAGAGATGGATTCAAACCCAGGTATGTTTGATTCCACAGGCCATGTTCTTTTAATTTGTACCACCTGGCATAAAGGGATATCTTTATGGTAGTGAATCATTAGTAGAATATTCAAGGCAAGAAGTGATATGGTACAGAAGAGGGAAAGTAAAGAGGTCTCTTCAATTGGGCTTCTCCTGGCCTGAGGGACTATGTGGGGGTACCAGGAAAGAACCTGGGTTTAGGGAAGGGAATCCACAGTGAAGAACTAAGTAAGAATGTTCAGAAAAGGAGAAATGGTAAGTCATAGAGTGTAGGCATTTAGTTAAGAGCCTAAAAAATTCATTCACAATCAAGAATATGGTTTGGATTTGACATGCTTCAGGGGTCAGGCTTGAGAATGGGGGAGTTACATAATCAGAATTATCATATAGGGAACAAACTTGCTTGTTACCCTTCAGAAGAGGGCTTGATGGCATTAAGGAGACAAGCAGTCATTCAGCTTATTACAATTTGTATTAAGCTATGATTTTGGGAACAGAGAGGAGGGGGTACATCTGAGAACTCTAAATTTAGTAGATCCTCAGCATTCTTGAGGGTTATGTCTTGAGATCTTTGCAGATTCCCAAATTTATGAATACCACTATTGCATATAATTTCACAATAAAATGTAGTGAAGTATGACTGAACAATTTAAGGGAAACCTTTTTTTTTCTTCTTTGTTAAATTTTTATTTTGTCAATATACACTGTATATGATTACTATGGCCCATCACTGACACCTCCCTCCCTCCTCCCTCTCTCCCCTCCCCGCCAAGAATGTCATTTAAGGTGGCGTTATTTTTAAGGCCCAACAAGACTCTAGTAATCACAGTTGTACTCTCTACTTCCAAATGGTCAGCTTTTCTTTTTAGCTCCCACATATGAGTGAGAACATGTGGTATTTCTTTTTCTCTGCCTGACTCGTTTCACTCAGTATTATTCTTTCAAGGTCCATCCATGTTGTTGCAAATGGCAGTATTTCATTTGTTTTTATAGCTGAGTAGTATTCCATTGTGTAGATATACCACATTTTCTGTATCCACTCATCCGATGATGGACATTTGGGCTGATTCCTGCTCTTGGCTATTGTGAAGAGTGCTGCGATGAACATTGGGGTACAGGTATACCTTCGACTTGATGATTTCCATTCCTTTGGGTATATTCCCAGCAGTGGGATAGCTGGGTTGTATGGTAGATCTATCTTCAGCTGTTTGAGGAACCTCCAAACCATTTTCCATAGGGGTTGCACCATTTTGCATTCCCACCAACAATGTATGAGAGTTCCTTTTTCTCCGCAACCACGCCAGCATTTATCTTTCAGCGTCTTTTGGATTTTTGCCATCCTAACTGGGGTAAGGGAACCCTTTGGATCTTTGACAATCTTATAAATACATGTCTAAGATAATTTCTAAAGCTCCTAAAATAAATTCTACCAGAAATATAGCCCACCGCACTTTTAGACCAATGTAAATTGACATTCTTTATACAACCTTTTTACAAGCAAGTTATCTCCTCCTCCGCCACACCAATTCCTAAAAATTACTATGTCACCCATTTCGAATAGAGAACAGCAAAGCCATGTTAAGATGCAAGCACTTAAAGAAAAAAAAATTCTGCGGTGAGTGATCAGCTAGGTTCCTTCACTAGCTAAGTAACTCATTTCAGCACACCAGTCACAGAGAGTACATGGTACAATTTCATGCTTTAGCACACTGACAAATAACTACATGCAGGAACCTTCAGAGTCACTTGAGAATAATTGGAACTGAATTTCAAACATGGGAATGCTTAGTAAATGTTGGCTATACATTAACCTTTGTGCCACCTAGTTAACATAAGACTATTGGTCCAAGTCCCTACCTACCAACTAATCATAATTATTCAACTAGTACCCTTCTCCTTATAAGGACGAAATCATATGTCAAAAAGGGGGTGCATATGAACATGAAAGTGTTGTCTCTTTTACATGGCACTGCTATATTTTTTTTACATGAAAAGCCTATGTCAGTGGTTTTGCTTTCCAGACAACATTTGGCAAAATCTGGAGACAGTTTTGGTTGCCACAACTCAGAGAGTTGTGATACTGGCATTAAGTAGATAGAGAGCAGGGATGCTGCTAAATATCGTACAATACGTAAGACAGTCCTCTACAACAGAACCCTAATTAATACAATACACCCACTAAAATCTGTGCTTGCTCCACAGTTCTTGGTTCCTCTTGGTTCTTCTCAGTCCTATGGTTAGAAAAATCTACAGTTCGTGCAGTAAAGGATGCAACATTTTTCTATCTGCAACATCACTTCTCTTTAGTAAGCCATTGACCTTTGTGATTTATACATCTATCTCATGCATATATATTTACTGTCTACAGTGCTAGTTCTGAGTTATAGTGGAGAATAAGATAGGCAAGCAGTCTTCCCTTATTGTCCCATAGAATTTGCATCTTAGTGAGGGATACAGACAAGCTGGCAGACAATTACAATGCTGAATGGTAGGTGCTATGATGGCAGATGTCCAGATTCTCTGGGAGCACAGCATGTATATTTTAAGACCAGGTATGTCTGGGAAACTCATCTTACAAGTGTAACTCTTCTTTGGTAGTTCCTTGAACTTTTAATTTCCCCTTTTCATTGGGCATTTAACTGTACCAACTGGTGACCCACCCATGCTGGTCCTTGATTCAGCCCTGACTTGCAGGCAGGATAGGTGGGAGAAAGGAAGAAGATGGTTCAGGTTAGAGTGAGGGGTGGGGGGGAGGCGTGGATCTTTCTGGAGGAAGTGACATCTAGGCAGAAATTGTAGGACAAGAAGAAATTAACTACGTGGAAATGGGGAAAGGAGGAGGAGAGTGTTCTAAGCTGTAAGAAAAGCATGCGTGAGAGCCTGAAGGAGCACGGATGCTTTAAGGAACTTCATTGTCTGTAGCCTGAGATACTCTGATTTCATGTTGGTAAATGCGAAGAATAGAGGATTGAAGGGTGAAGATTATCAGGATCACACTGGTCTCATCTCCAATCCTGAAATCACCTTTTTTTCTTCTTTTTTTGTATGTTACAAAAATAGTATTCATTCAGTGTTAAAATTTTCTATAAATTTATAAAATTATATGAAAGGAGACATGAAAGTCTTCCTCAACAGCCTTCAATTTCCCTTTCCAAAGGTAGTCAATGCCAATAGTGTGCATCCTGCCAGCCCTACCTTCCCTTCCGTTTTGATGCCCTTACATTCACATATTGTATATAGTAATGGTGGTTTTAAAGCATGAATTGTATCACAAGATATATATTATATAGACCTCTTTCTTTATCTTTTTGCATTATTTTCTGGAAATCTTATTACATCAGCATATATACATCTACCCTAGTCTTCTAATATTAGCTTGGTTTTTCATTATATCAATGTACCATCATTCAGATAATGAGTTACTGGGCTCTTACTTCACCATGGATTCCACAATTATAGATTTGATTTTTGCTAAGAGGGCTAGGCAGTGGACTGCACATTAAGAAAGTTGTGGGCTGTGGAATGATAGGAAAAACAACGAGAACTCCTTAGCTGAGGATTACATACAGGCCATCTGTACCTGAAACCTCCCCAAACCACCACCCTCTGCCTAAAGCATTGTCCCTTCTTATTTCTACAAAAGCCCTATAGGCTGCAAGTTTTGTCTGTGCTGCCCCCCAATAATGCTTTTGATGTTCACCTTAATGTGATTTCATTTGGGTGAATGTATTTAAGAGGGAGAAAGGCAGGGAGGCACCCAGTGGGATTTGCCCCAGAACCTGCCCACTCCTCTTTTCCATCTTTGTGTCAGATGGAACCCAGTCAGTTGCTTTTAGATGTAATTTAAATGAACATAAGGCCTTTAGAGATATAAGTAGGGGAAGGAAAGAAACTTGGGAAATTCACAAAAACAGGCAGAATGCAGTTAACAAGAAGCAGAAAGTGGAGGCACCTGGCTGTGTAAGCCAACAGTAAAATAACATATGTTTGAAGGGCCCCAGGCTCAGAAGGATTTATTTGAATTGTCAACTATGTATTTTTTTTCTTTCTTTTCCAATTGTATTGGTATGTGTTTATGGGATTAAGAAAACAGGCAGTCTAAATTACCATTTAAAACAGTATCTGCACACCATCTTTTACTTTATAATTTTTATAAAACACAGAACCATCTTCATCCCTCTAGATAATCACAAAGCAGAAATGGATATCGGTTTTTGTTTGTTTTCAGCCCAAAATGGTGGGGACTGAGGCAGATGTAATCATTGGAGAGGTAGATCATTCAAGGTACACTGAGAAGCCTGGAGTTGACAGGTGAGAGACAAGAACATAAGGATCTGGACTTAAGCCACTGCTGAGGGAGCCCAGGAGCAGACTGACGAGGGGAGGGGCCACAGCAGAAAGCAGGGCAGAAAGTGAGAGGGCTCAGTCAAGCTACTCAGGGACAGGAATAAAGAAGCCTGAGGACCATTCAAACAAACTGCTGGTGGACCAGGTTGAATGCCCAGGCAACAGGATTGGCAAGAAAGTGCCATTGTTGAGAAGTTACACTACCAAAATATGTTGTGCTAAAATTACCTGATCTTAGGTAAGAAGATCTCTGAGGATCCTACCAGTGGTGATGTGGGAAGAGCTTGATTTTAATGGGTGGATTAAAGAACACCAGATGAAGCATAGCAATGGGTGGTCAATTCTCAGATATAAAGCACTTTGTTCCATGTTCTTCCCAATCTACTAAGTACTTAGCCATATTTGTGTAGAATTGGGAGTCCAGGGCAGTCTGTACTTCATATTCTCCTGAACCATTTACTGCTTCAAATGGGAGTTGTTGTAGTTATGATAAGAGGATAAAAGAGTCATTTTTAGCTGTAGTGGGTAGAGAGAGGAGTGCGATGGTTCCTGAATATGGACAATATGCATAACAAGAGTGCTGTGAGGCCTAAGAGCTTTACCAATGTCACAGAGCTCTAAGAAGAGGTCCTCCAATTTCTTGAAGAGATAGTTTGAGATTGAAATGTATGTGTGCATCCTTTCCAGACATCTCTTTTGTACAGGCTCCTTACTGGGATGCCATGTGTTTGATTATTCTTTGTAACTGCCTTTGCCCCATTATATTTTGTGGGCAGGTCAGAGTTTACTTAAAACATAGGTTTTCAAATTTTATTCTTAATGGTAGTCTTTTTTTTTTAATATAATGGAATCTCACAGAAAGCTGTAATATGTAAATATATGTTAGAATATTTTCAGTTCAATTTTATACTATTTACTGAGGGTATAATCAGTACATGGATTAACTTTTGATGAATACAAACTTTTGAAATACGGGATTCTGGGCGACAGTTCTATTTTTATGTTCAGCTTTAGTATCTAATTTATTTTTCCATAAGGTTTTGGCTCCACAATATAGAGATATTCCTAATACGCACAGGTAAATTGCAAACAGAAACTGTTTTGGGTAGCCCAACTTGCAACTAAGGAGACTCTTGAATTAAATAGAGATGATCAGAATAAGAAGTATCAGTCAAAGTCTATGTCAAAAACTACTTCATCCAACAGCACAAACAAACACAATAATGATTTCCAATGTATTACAATTTGGTATATATTCTGTTTCACTATGTTATTATTTTACTATGTTTTGAAATACATTTAAAAATATTATTATTGTAATTCAAATTGAATGCTTTTAGGGTAACCATAGCCTCTTTGAAGAATCTTAGAGGTCTTTTAAGTACAGTTGTAAAACCCCTGACCCAGTGAGGTGTCTGCTCTAGGAACAGCATTGTGAGAGATGAATTAGGGAACTGAATCAGAGGAAAACTGTACCTTGTAAGAAAATGGTGTTCTCAATCAAGCCGGATGATCATGTAAGCAAATCTCATCACTCACAAGAGGGATATTCAGTTGTTTTGTGAATGATGCAACAATAGAAATATGAGCTACCTGACAATCAGAGTTTGGACAGGATGGACATAGTGTGATCCTTGACTAGAGAGCACAAAACAGGCTATTTCAAAAGTCTTTTTGTTTCCTTTCTTTCTTTTTCTCTTTGTATATTTAGTTCCTACCATAATACCTGACAAACAGTAGAGTTTCAATAAATATTAATTGAAGGAATGAAGAGTGATACGGATGACGATCTGGCTGAAGAGTTCACAGCAGCAAGATAACCTCTGGGAGTATATTTCTGTCCTCAGATGTAACAATGATGTCTTAATTTTTCTGTCTGCTATAACCAAATACCATAAACTGAGTGGCTTATAAACAGCATAAATTTATTGTTCACACTTCTAGAGGCTGGGAAGTCCAATGTGAGGGAGCTTGTAGATTCAGTGTCTGGCGAGGGACTGATTCCTGGTCATAGATGATGCCTTCTTACTGTGTCCTCACCTGGTGGAAGGGGTGAGGGGTCTCCCTGGGGCCTCTTTTATATGGGAATTAATCCCATTCATGAGGGCTCTATCCTCATGACCTAATCACCTCCCAAAAGTTCCGACCTCCTAATGCCATCACCTTGGGAGTTAGGATTTCAACAGATGGATTGGGGGCCGGGGGGGAGACACAAACATTCAGAATATAGCAGATGTCTGGCACATAATAGATGCCTCATTAATGTTTATTGAATATTAAACATTATTCAATATTCAACCTTGGAAGCTGGGGCCTGCATATGTTTTTGCCCAGCCTCCTGTCCTAACTGTTATCTTCCTCAGCCTGTCTCACCCCTTTAAAGTGGACTTTCTTACAAAAGAACGTGGTTCAATCTATGACTGGCTAATATGGTGCTAATTAACAGGTTCCTCCTACCTGTTCAGTTCTAGGCCTCCCAACAAACACCCCAACAAGTTCTCTTTTGTTTTCATCGGCCTAAAATCAGTCCCAGCCTTAGTTGCTTCTGATATCGCTTTTTCCCTTTCCTAGGTGCACTCTGGTTTTAGCAGCTTGCACACCTCCTCAACGTATACTCCTCAATGACATTGAGCCCACCTCCCTGGAACAACTCATGTAATGCCTTTCTTTGTATTAGTCCCTTTTTTCATCTTTTGCTGTTTTCCTTGATGTCCTCAAATATGGAATAGTAAGGCTAAATTACAATAATAAATCATATATTTTCAGCATTTATTGTGTGCCAAGCACTGAGCTAATTGCTTCATATGCTTTATTTCAGTCCTCACAAAAATCCAGTGCAGTAGATACTGTATTTTTTCCCATTTTATGGGCAAGAAAAATGAAGTCTATCGAAGAATAAATTTGCCGAAGGTCACACATCTTGTTAGTGTGAGAGTCAGAATCTGATTCCAAACTCTGGTCGCCTAATTATTTCTTACACTCTCTCCCTACAAAACAGCTCATTGAAAGGAAGCATTGTATTAGCAAATAAGTCATTGTTTAGGATTCTGGTTGGAGTCCAGCTTATACACAGGCCTATGAAATGAAGATCAGGACACTATTTCTATCTTCGTTGCTACTCCTAAAATCAAACACTGATTCAATTCCTTGTGTTCTTCTATCAAATTTGAGGGGGGTCAAGGATGGTTTTTGGTTCTTTCGGGCTGCTATAACAAAATACCTTAGATCGTGCAATTTATAAATAGCATAAATTTATTGCTCATGATGCTAGAAGATGGGAAGTCCAAAATCAAAGTACCAGCAGATTCAGTATCTGGTGAGGACTCATTCTCTGCTTCAAAAATGGTGCTTTCTATCTGTGCCCTCACATGGCAGAAGGGGGAATGAGTTCCTTTGAGCCTCTTTTCATAAGGAACCAATTGCCTTCCAAAAGTCCCCTCCCCTTAATACTATTGCATTAGGGATTTGATTTTAACTTATGAATTTTGGGTGAACCCAAACATTCAGACCATAGCAGTAGCTTTCCGTATTTCAGGAATGGTGAATAAACTGGCCACTGAGAGGGCCAGAGGCTGCCCCAGAGACACATATCCAAAGTGTGGCAGAAGCAGGAAACAGAACCTGTGAGTTGTCAATCCTATCCCATCTACACTCCCAGGCTATGCCTAGATAATGGAGTAAGCTCTTTTCCTTTCTTTCCAATGCCCACCCCCCACAAATTTTTCCTCAGTAAAAACTTCTTGTAAAACCATAGCCCTTGTATTTCTATTTTCCATGAAATTTTGTGGTGAGTTCCATCTTCTTCTTCAGATTGATTATTTCCTGTATGCTCCTATCTCTTCTTCCCTAGTCTGGAATATTTCATGCGGATACTCCTAATACTTAGTGAGCACCATGAGGTGCTCCTCCCTTCCCCAGACACAGGTATATGAATCACAAGATTTGTGGCCTGTGTATTTGGAATTTAATATTGCTTTGTGACATGGTGCCAGCTTGAGACCATTAGAGGTGTTGCAATTATGTCTCCTCAGGCTGTCTATAGTGAAGCTCAGTGTCAGGACTATGGGTGGTATTAACAAACTATAGAGACAGGCTGGAAGCTATGGGTGGGAAAGCAAAGAATATGCAAAAGTCTAGGTGAGAAACTGAGTGGGTAAGTGATTTTTATTGGTGTATACAGGAGTTTTATCCAAGCCACTTGAGGAGATGGCATTCAAAGGACACTTACTTTCTTCCTGGATTATCTGATGTTGTCTTCCCCCAAACCTGTTAGGAACCAGTATTATTTATAGGAGTGTGATGTATCGCTTTGGTACAGGAGAAAAAAATAATTAACATCAATTGAATGTACCTTAATACTATATGTCTGGCATATATGAAGAGTAGAACCTGCATGCCAGGCCTATAATGTTAAAGTATATTAATTCATGCATAGATTCTGTGGAGTGGATGCTATCATTATCATCTCCATTTTTCATTTAGGGAAACTGAGGCACAAAGAGAGTTAGTAGCTTGCCCAGAATCACATGGATAGTAAGTGGTAAAGCGGTGATGCCAGAGGAGAGGGTCTGGGGGGCTTGATAGCCAACCTCAACCCACCTCCTCCTTTTAGCAGGTTCTTGATTCTGCCCCAGGAAAGAATTCAAGAGCAGAGTCATAGTAGAAAGTGAGAACAGGTTTAATGTAATGAATAAGAGATACAGATTTCACAGAGAAAGTAGAGTCTAGCTCTAGAGACTGAGCATACACACCTCAGCCTGTGAAGTGTGGGTTGGTCCTAGGAAAGTGAGCAACAACCCTGCCTCTTACCTGGGTTCAACTATCTAATGAAAATTCATGCTATATAATGAATATTCAACTAAGGGGTGGTTTCCAGTTATGTAACTTAATCTTGCACATGCTCAGCTGGTCTCTTTTTGGAGCATGTTCATTGGTCAGATTCCATCACATGCACTAGACATATTCAAGAATATTCTGTGCTCTTTAGCACCTCTACTGGAAGGTTATTTAAAGGATAAATTCCACTTTACTGAGCATATTCTACTATTAGGGTTATATAACCCCTTTCTACTGAGCATGCCCAGCCACTGCATTTGCATAAGTTAGCCCTCTGAGGTCTCAATTTCCAGTGTTGGTGCCAAAAATAGGTCCAACAAGCAACAGTAACTCTCCTCTAGGAGAGGGCCTAGAAGAGGGCCTGAGACCTTGGGTAGTGACTTGAAACCCAGAGGGTTTTGGATCCCACATACAGACCGGTTCCCGCTCACTGGCTGAGCGAGGCGCAGGAGCAACGCCGAGGGTTGCGATCCCATTGCCGGTCCCCGGTCCAGTACGGGGGCAACACTGAGGGTTGCGATCCGTTGCCGGACACAGAAAAAGACAAAAAGACAAAAAAAAAAAAATCTATTGTAGAATTTCCTGTGAGAGATGATGGCTTGGACCGGGGTGCAAATGGTACAAAATGGATGGATTCAAGATATATTTTAGATGTAGAATTGGTAGATATAGAAATATCTTCCTTCTTTATCTTTTTATGTGTTCTAAGATTTTTCTGCCTGCTGTGTAAATAATGGATTGAAGGTGGGTAAAAAACTACTGGATAGCTCTTTCCAAAGGGGATTCTGCTGGAGTCCTATGCCCCACCCCTGACAAAAAACATTTCTGCTTCACCCAAATCACTCACCTAGACTACAGCAATAGGGGAGGACTTCAGGACAAAAACACATTGGATCTGCCCTAACCATGATGGGACTTATTCTTCTTGGTCCCTGCCTCTTTCGGTGTTTCTCTACTTTCTTACAGGAATGTATGCAGGCCTTCACCAATCAAAAGGACACTGGATTCTTCATGGGAGGAGGATATCAGCCCCTCGGAGTCAGTGACCTTTCCCTGGAAGAATACAGCCTCTCCACATGAAACCAATACCCTGCAACCTAATTGTTTTACCCGCCAACATAAATTTTTTATTTTTTTCATATCTTCGCACAACTCCAGTAGGAAGTAGCTTCAGAAGAATGAGACCTCTGCCCCTTTTCCCTTCTCCCTGTACTTATAAGGTGGGAATGATAGGTTCTGGACATGACCAGCACCATCTTGGATGTGACTGGTGCCATCTTAGATGTGACCGGCACCATTTTACACACACTCAGCACAAAATGGCCACCAGCCTTTCCCTTAAGAGGAACCTCATGGTTTCTGAGAAATAGAAACTCCTCCACCAAACCCCTCCTTGTTTACATCAGCCTTCCTTACAGTCTATATAAGCTCTCGCACCCCTCAAACCTGGTGCTGTCCTTCATTTTGAGGGCAGCCCTGGCAGATTCTTTTCCTTTAATAAATCTTGACAGATACCCAGCATTTTGGCTCACTTTCTTTCACTATTTACCTAACTTAACCTTTCCCTCAAATGTCCTTCTAGAATTGTCAATGACTATCAATATTTTTACAACTATACAAATACTTAGAAAAAGTTGCAAAAAGTCTACCAGCTCCATTTTTCCATGTGAGCATCATTCCCACACTCCTGTATCTTCCTGTTTCAATTGAGACAGAGACAGAGTGCTGCTCTCTGTTTTGTAGGTCTGGGGCACAATTGTCCTCCTTTCATTATTCTGTGTTGGATCACCTATTTCATAGATCCTATTGTCTTTCTAGATTTACTTTCCCACTTTGAAAAAGCATATGCTACCAAAGAAAAGATACATGGAAAGTAAAGTTTTGAGTTCTTATAATGTCTTTCTTTTAAGGGTTTCTCTCAAGTTAGAGAATTGCTTGGCAATTCTTGGCTATGTGAGAGTGAGGCATTATAAATTTGATTAAAAGCTTTGTGTGTATGTGAAATGAGGGGTTGAATCTTGCTGACTGATGGGTTTGCTTAAATGGTGATCAAGCAGGAGATGGCCTCTTCATAGAGATACCCCAAATGCCAGAACTGTTTCTATCTAGGGAGCTTAGTTTCTTCAAGAGTAGTTATCCACTACATTACCCTGAGCAGAATAGTAGTGATCTATACCTGGCTGTGTCTAGGAATAGGACATAAGAAAGTCATGAGGGCCCCACTGCTCAATAAGAGATGCTCATTTCCTTTCCTTGTTCTCAGCCCCATGCTTTAACTATGTCATACATTATAGTCCTTGAGTCTGGAACATCCCCAGTTCAATTTGTCCAGAGACTAAATTTCTCTTCTCCTGTGAGGGAAAAAGGCGTAGTCACCACCTGTGTAGATCAGAAGAGGGGACCTGGAGAGTCCAACCACTCTGTATGAGTGTATCATCTTTCACCCAATCATTTTGTTTTCAGTTACATACCACTTCCTTGCCTTCTGTAATACCTGGTGTCTCTAAGCACTGAGCCTTAGATTCTACAGGGATACTGGGATCACTTTTTATTGGTGTTCACCCTCTGCAGGCACTTAGGTTATAAATTCTTTTACTCTTCTAAATCACTTTACACTTTTCTTTCCCCTTTTCATTTTCTAAAAATTTATTGAAATCTTTTGTCTGCGGTTGTCTCCTCTCCTACAATATTTTCTTAGTCCCTGTCAGGTAATACTGTTTGTTATTTCTATCCCTGGCATTCTAATAAATGTTTTGGAAGAAAACAAGATAAACTTATGTTCAACTTGCCATATTTAATGGAAAGCCTGTTTATCCCTTACTTTTCTATAAGCATGACAGTTTGTACATTGTTCTCTGCTTGTCGGGTCCGCAGCCGGCCAACCCGAACAGCCCTAGCCTCACTATCAGTCTCTCCCTTGGTGTTCCTTCTGGTGGGCGGGTGGATGGCTTGGATTCCTCTTTCCCTCCAGTCCTCATTGGAGGGAGATGGGGGAAGAGAGCCATGAAGAGAGGTGAGCACAGCCACTGGCCCCAACCAGCCCGTTAAACGACACTCAGACGCGGAGGGGGTTCTGTCGAGCAGTTCCCTTTATTATCACACAAGCACTTGCTTTTAAAGGCAAATGGGGAAGGGAGGTTTTTACATCCTCCAATCAGCTTAAAGGTTACGAGAGCATGCATCCTGTCTCAATGCCTAGCTATTGCAATCACGCAGTGTTCACGAGCACAGAAGCGCATATGTGGCCCATAAGGGTTAAGGCAAGGTTCCCTCAGACACTCCCACCCTACTCCCTCCTGGTGCCATCTTAGGCTGCCATGTTAATATGCCCTTGTGGGCCCATAATGGCACTGCTTGTAATGTCACTTAAGGTGGCGTTAGTTTTTAAGGCCCGACATCTGCTTATCTATGATTACAGTTGAGTTAGTGTGGTTTTGACAGAAAGGACAAGATGGCTAAATTAAAATAGCTTGTATATGAATATTAGTTCTTGACTCCAACTCAGCAATACTTCTTAGGGTCCTACAGTAAGTGGTTTTTGTTGTTGTTGATGCTGTTGTTGTTGTCTTTAACAATTAAGGGGCCTTATCAATATTATCTTGGGCCTATTACCAAATAACAAAAATAATATCATGTACACTTAGTAGGTTGTCATTCAAACAGTTTGTGTCCTAAGCATTCTGGTGAGAAAATTATAAGGAGATACTAGGTTGAAATTCCACAAAGGCAAAACCAGCCATTCCTGTGAGAATTTTTGAGCTAACCTGCATTTATTTTGTACAATCCAAACATAAGATTATTGTAGGTACCTTCAAATTCCACTGAAAAGTTTCCTGAAATTCTGTGTATACTAATTCCTCAGTCATTTATTCAGAAGTATCCCTGGCAATGAGCAGCAATATAGTCTCCATTGTTACCTAATTATTTACATGAGAAAGATCTATGGCAGGAGATTGTATTTCTTTAAAAAAAAATAAATAAAAGTGAAACACTGTATAATGTCTTTTTAAGCATTTATTATTTTGTTAAATATTTTAAAGCACTGTAAAAAAATGGTCTTTAAAAAAAAAAAACTATAGTAGGCAGAATAATAGCCCTCCAAAGATACCTATCCTTGAGACTGTGAATATGTTTTATTACTTAGCAAAGACAAATTAAGGTTGCAGATAAAATTAAGGGTGCTAATCAGCAAACCTTGACATAAGCAAATTATCCTGAATTATCTCGGTGTGCCCAATGTAATCACAAGGTACTTATAAAGGAAGAAGGAGGCAAAAGAGTGTCAGAGTGATGGAATGTATCAGAGACTTGACAGGCCATTGTTGGCTTTGGAGATGGAGGAAAGGGGGCCAGGAGGCAAGGGATGTGGACAGCCTCTAGAAGCTGGAAAAGGCGAAAAAATGGATTCTTTCCTGGAAGCTCCAGAAAGGAATGCAGCCCTGCTGATACCTTGATTTTAGTCCAGTGAGACCTGTGTCAGACTTCTGACATCCTGAATTGTAAGATATTAAATTTTTGTTGTTTTAAGCCACTAAATTATTGATAACTTGTTACAATAGCCATAGGAAACTAATACAGAAGCCATATACTGAAACTTCACTTTATTCATTCAATATACTTATTGAACAATAACTGGTACAAATCACTCTGCAGGTAATTTGGAGGCTGTAAGGATGAAATATATGAGAACCATGATCTTTAGGAACTTACAGTAGAGTAGATGGGATATTGCATTGTTTTGGATGTGCTATGTTTTGGTGGGAAGAGTCCCTCGCTCTCACTTTCACACACACACACACACACACACACACACACACACACACACACACACACACACACACACACACACACACACACACACACACACACACACACACACACACACACACACACACACACACACACACACACACACACACACACACACACACACACACACACACACACACACACACACACACACACACACACACACACACACACACACACACACACACACACACACACACACCACAGTAAGGTTTTGAATTATTTAGCCAAGTATACACAGTTTTAGTAGAAGTGAGGTGCCTACCAGGGTAAGAACAAAAGCAATATTATTCCTTTGACACTTTGAGGCTGTAATGTAGGGCATATAGTAGCAAGTGACACTGCTTGAGTAAGGCAGGGTCTTGCTGAGTGCAAGAAGTCTGTTTTTGTGCTGTGCCACATCACTTCTCCATGTGTGGTTTATGTCACTGTTCAGGAAGAATTAAATAACATGCATTTATGTTTAAGAGAGTATTTATAAATAATAGGTTCTTCTACATCTTGTTCTTTAGATTCTCAGCATCATGAGGCATTCAGGGTGAAAAAGCAGAGTCAGTGAGTGGCCAAGTGCCCCTGAGAAGTATTTCTTCTCTCTTTGAGCTCTGCTGTGGTCCAGAAAACCCATTTCCCCATGTGTATTTGTGTATGTGCATATTAGTGTTTTATGCCCCCCCAAAAAAGAAAAAAAAATGAGCTTTCCATTCATCACAAAAAAATAATTTTATCCTTCTTAATGACCCCTGTTGCTTTTTATTTTAATTTACCAATAAATAAAAAAATTTAAAAAAGCATGTCAAGGAATTATACCAGAAACAATTAGACTGAAAAACAAACAAACAAACAAACAAATAAATGACTCCTGTTCCTATTGTGCACAACAGCAAAGCAAACCTGCTAAGAAACTGTATGTTTAAAAAAAAAATTATTTTTTTCATAATTAAGTTTAAGAATTGGTCTTAAGATTTTACTCATAAAGGCCTAAAACTAGCTTTTGGCATATCCTAGAGATTCATTTTTCAGATTTGAAAAAAAAGTCATTCCTTGTTACACTAAAATCTCAAGATGTGAATAGATTCTAAAATATATTATTAAAATATTGAGCAGAAAGAAAGCACAATAAGGGATTTACATAACGTAGTAAAATAAATATATTTTAAAAAGAAAACAACATAATGTTTTGCACATATTGTTAGTACATACAGTCTCCATCAATAATCACATCTGGGTGTGGAACAGCGGTTTGGGAGGTAAGTCCCCTAGTAGAGTACTGTACAGGACATCATTCCATCTGTGATTTCTATAGGTCACTTACCAGAGGTCAGATAAACCAGTGAACTCATAATAGACATGAAATCTTGCATGTTTTCTAAGGTAAAAATGTAAGGAATCCATACCAATGTCAGACAGCACTCAAACACTTGAGTTGGGAAATACCATGGTACTTCAAAAAATTTGAGAAAAAACAGACTTGAAAGATAATATGAATCATTCCATAAACTTTTTGTAGTACCCTCGTACATCATCAGGGGCAGCCTGCAGACGTGTGTATATTCTTTTATATTATACTGGTCATACTTAACTGGTCTTCCTTGTGTTCATCACTATTTTTCTTACAGCAAGCAATCAAATAAACACATGAAGTCTTCCCTTTTCTATTAATCCATGGAAAATTATGAAAGGAGAAAAAAAGATAAGATAAATATATATGAATACACAAGCACACATGTAGACATGTTGCTTTAGATAATTATAAACAAATGTTGTTAAGGTGATTAATGTATTCTCTTTAGAAAACAGATACAAGGCAACTTGTAGGATAACTGGGCTTCGGAGGGTCAGGGAGAAGAAATTAATCAGGTAGAAAAGAAAATATCCTGATTAGGTAAAAAAAGACAATGATGGAACTGCAAATGTTAGGGGGTGCTTATAATTTTTTTCTTTTCTTTTCTTAGCTTGCAGCAAGGGATAGATACAGTGGCAAGGAAAGATTAGAGAACTATAAAGGCCTGGTAAATCTTCAATATGAGAAATTGGGATCAAATTAAATAGTAGTGAATGGCTGAGTTTAGTGTTGCAACCACAGCCATCCAATTCAAAAATCTATTTGGCACCTACTATGTACTCAGTAGGTTCTGTGAGAACACAAAGATGAGTAAGAGTCAGTTCTTGCCATCACGTAACTTTCGAATTAGAGTTTTGGTATAAGGACCTGTGTAACTCTAATGCAAAGCCTCATATAGGAGCTAATAGAATCACAGGGACTTGTTATTCAAAGAGAGAAAGATCAAACTAATTTGTGGTGAGAGATCAGATTCATTTTGGGGAGATGGGTGGAAGAAAAAAAAAGCCTCAATGAGCGAGAAATATTCAAATGGAGCTAGACAGATAAGTAGGAGTTCAATAAGATAAAGAGACTGAGGGGCAGCATAAAGAAAAAGCATGGTACTGGTGAAGTGTGGACTTTTTGAGAATCGGCATTAATGTGATCATTCATTCATTCATTCATCTAGGTCTTTTCTCTGTGACATTGGTTCTGCTCCAACTGAGGTTACCATGGAAGAAAGGAGTATTTGATTTAAGAACATTTCTAGCTTTAATATAAGAGATATCAGTTCAATGATTTTCCCAAATGATCAAGACACAACCTTCTTAACTGAGTAGGACAGAGTAAATTTGTGAATGAGAAGAGTGCACTGAAATTGTTCTGTTACAAAGGCATCATTACCGCATCTCTAATGAGTTTCCTGCTTTCTGTTCATTTATACAACAAAGAAATTATCTACATTATGTCAAGCATTTGGGGGACACAGCAGTGAAACAAGACTGGGTCTCTGTCTTCAATGAGCTCAGAGATTTTTGAGTACTATGGTAGTGTTACATACAGAGTACAGGTCACTTAACTTCTTGGAGCCTGACTTTCCTCATCTTCGAAAATGGAGCTTGGAATGACTTTCCTACAAGGGTGAGAATTAAATTACCGAATGTGAAAGAACAGTTTAAAAGTATGAAAAGTGATGTTAAGTGTTCAATGATACAATCATGTGCATCTGATGGCTAAAAATAGTCTCCCAGGCCAGACTAAACTATAGTAAGTGCCTGTCCTGTCATCTGCTGCAATGATGACTCAAATGAATGTACTGACTCTAACACATTGGCCAGGCTGTCTGACTGTTGGCTATAGGGCACTATTTCTAGGGTGAGTCCATTTCTACCCGATTGACCTGTTGGGAACATGGATTTTTTAGCTGGGAGTACTCAGGCATCTGAACACCTGGTCTGAGCTCTTTCTGCTGGGGCCCCTGAGCAGTCTGTGTTTCACTAGACTGCAACTGTTCTCCAAAGTGAACCTTTTTAGGTTCTTTTCTTTTCTTCTGAGTGCAATGTGCAGTAGCAACCTGAAAGCTTTCAGAAATCTACATGGGGATAAATTTGCTGAAAGTATTTCTATTAATGCAAACACATTCACCTAAGAATAGCAGCAAAGGCCAGTTTACAGCTTACTGTTTTTAAAAGAAAAGGGAGTGGGCTTTTGAAATTCATTGCTTGGGTGAATGCAATTTGTACTAAGTTTGCCTCTCAATTGGACTTGTGACAGCTTTCAGCTATGTATAAAACACCAGAGAAATTTCTTTTTGGTCCCTTGAAGGGGAAGTGGCTAAATTAATTTCAGTTATTTGTGTGGAAAACTGTCTTGCTATCTGGAAAACTGTCTCTTTAAATGCATAAAACAGTCTTTTTTATAAAGATGGGGGCCCTGGGCCATGGCTACCTTCTATAATTATGAATTTCAGAAAATATATCAGCAATAAAAAATGTATAGTTTCTCTTTGGAAATGTTCTGGCTAGATTGCAGCTATTTATCATTATTTCTAAATAAAAAGCTCTGAATGAGTTGTGACAACTGCCAGACAGGCATTATTTAAATAAATAAGTAAACAAACAAAACATTGGAAGAATTTTGATTATGTTTTCCACAGAAGTGTCAGCTCGGGTAGCTAAATAATCATGAGCACGGTCTTCTCCAACAGCCTGTCCCTGGGGAAGTTGGCTGATAGCTCTGTGGGGGAAGGGATGGACCTACTTAAAGTATCACTGCTCCAGGATTATATAGGAGAAGTAAATAGCACAAAGGTTACCTAGCCCTCTCATAACTTGCCTTTCTCCACGCATATGTAATGAGTAAATTGGAGGAAACTTGACATACCTATCTCCTTATGTGACTAGAGAGTAGTATCTTGAGAAGTAATACCTAATCCAAATATAGGAAGAGACTCTTTTTTTATTACTTAAATTAATTAATTTATTTTTTAGTTGACACATAATAATTGTGAATGTTTATGGGGTACAGAGTTATATTTCAGTACATGTATTCAGTGTGTAATGATCACACCAGAGTAATTAGCATATCCATCATTGCAAAAATTTATCATTTCTTTGTGATGAGAACATTTCACCTCCTTTCTTCTAGACATTTGAAAACATACAATAAATTATTGTTAATTATAGATGCTTAGCACTACTGTACACCAGTAGAAATTATTTTTACTATCTAGATGTAATTTTTTATACATTAACCAACCTCTCCCTATCCACCCTTCCCTTCCCAGACTCTAGTAACCACAATTCTACTATCTACTTCTATAAACTGAAATTTTTTTTTTAGCTCCCACATATCAGTAAGAATATGCAGTATTTATCTTGCTGTGCCTGTCTAATTTCATGTAAAATAACGTCTTCCAGGCTCATCTTTGTTGCCACAAATGGCAGGATTTTATGTTTTTGTATGGTGGAGTAGTACTCCATTGTGTACATATACCATACTTTGTCTACACATCTGTTGATGGACACATGGGTTGATTCTATATCTTGGCTATTGTGATTAGTGTTGCAATAATCATGAGGGTGCAGATATCTCTTCAGTATGCTAATTTCCTTTCCTTTGGATAAATATCCAGCAGTGGAATTTCTGGATTGTATGATAGTTCTATATTTTGTCTTCTGAGGAACCTCCATATGGCTTTCCATAATGGTTGTACTAATTTACATTCTCACAAACAGTGTATAAGAGTTCTCTTTTCTCCACATCCTCACCAACATTCATTATTTTTTTTTCCTTTTTGATAATTGCAATTGTAAGAGATAATACCTCATTGTGGTTTTAATTTGCATTTCCCTGTTGATTAGTGATGTTGAGCATTTCTTATACCTGTTGGCTATTGGTATGAAGAAGACCTAATTTTTGCTCATCTGGAGTGCTTCAAGTTCTTAACTGGATCCTGGATTTCTCAAAAAGGTATGAAGATATTTTGGTCTGATAATGTTGTTAGATTGGTATATCTGTGGAGGAACAAGGGTTGGGACTTCCTACTCTGCCATCTTGATTCTTTATGAGTGTTAAGTTAAACAAGAATTGTATGCAGGGGAATTAGTACAATGCCTGCTTGATACATAGAAGGGACTTTATAAAGATAGTTATTTGAAAAATGAATGAATATGTGAACAGAGGAAATTGGAGAGTTCTAATTGGGTGTGTCAACTTCACCCTCCCGGATGTCTCTGAGTGTCATAGATGGAAATAAGAGAAAAAGTCTATAAGGGGGAGAAAGATCTATGCAAGAATCACACAGATGGCCAAATGAGTCATGAGCACTGGTTCTATCAGGGAAGGAACTACAAAGATTCTTCCTTAGAGGGTTATTCATGAACCCTCTAAATCCCCCAAATTTGTCCAACTCCTTGGGCCCAGAGAGCAGTGCCAGCCCCCACTGCCTGACCCACTGAGGTGAGCTCAGAAGACCCGTGCAGTGCCAGCGACCCCTCCCCACTACTTGGACCTGGAGGGGAGTGCCCGCCCCTGCTGCCTGACACCCCAGGGAGCCCATTCTACAACCACAGATTCTGGAATAGGATCCAGGGTAGTTTAACATAAACACCACCATACCTACTATCAAGCAAACACAATTCGCCACCATAATAGCAGCCAGGGCCACTCCACAGACAACCTCAGTTTAAAAGAAGAAGCCAACCCTCTACAAAAAGACCAAACATCAAAGAAAAAATGCTAGAACTACAAATAAACAAGGAGAAATGATACCGCCAAAAGAATACAGTAATGCTCCAATGTCAGACTCCATGGAACAGGGAATCCTTGAAATGTCTGTAAAAGAATTCTGAGCAATGATCTTAAGAAAACTTGAAGAAATAAAGGAAGACTCAATTAGGGAACACAATGAAACAAGAAAAAATATCCAGAATACAAAGGAGGAAATCTACAAAGAGATTACTATCTTAAAAAAGAGTGTAGCAGAACTTCTAGAAATAAAAGATTCACTCAATGAAATAAAAAACACAACTGAGACCTTGAGCATCAGGGTAGAGCAAGCAGAAGAAAGAATTTCAGACCTTGAAGACGGTCTTCTTGAAATAACTCAGGCAGACAAAAAAAAAAAAAAAAAAAAAAAAGAAAAATGAATTAAAAATAATGAGGAAAATCTAAGAGAGAGAGCAGACAACATTAAGCACTCTAACATCCGAATTGTGGGTATTCCAGAAGGGCAGGAGAAAGGAAAACGTGTTGAAAATCTATTCAAGGAAATAATAATGGAAAACTTCCCAGGTGTAGGGCAAGACACACACCTTCAGATCCAGGAAGCTCAAAGGTCCCCAAACAGATTCAATCCAAAAAGATCCTCCCCAAGACACATTATGGTTTAATTTGCTAAGCTCAAAGACAAAGAATTCTAAAAGCATGAAGAGAAAAGCATCAGGTCATTTATAAGGGAATCCCCATAAGACACAGACTGACTGATTGAATTAAAAAGCTAGGTCCAAGTATATGCTGCTTTCAAGAGACCCACCTCACCTGTGTAGGCACACACAGACTAAAAGTGAAGGGATGGAAAAAGATATAACATGCAAATGGAAAACAAAAGCAATCAGGAGTAATTATTCTTATATCAGACAAAATCAACTTTAAACCAAAAATAAATAAATTAAAACAAGACAAAGAAGGCCACTATATAATGATAAAAGGATCTATCCAGCCAGAAGACATAACAATCATAAATATATATGCACCCAATACTGGAGCACCCAGATATATAAAGCAAACACTCTTAGACCTAAAGAAAGAAACAGGCCCTAATACATTAATAGTGGATAATCTGGGCCGACCCCATGGCGCACTCAGTAGCGCTCCTGCCGCGGGTTCGGATCCTATATAGGGATGGCCGGTGCGCTCACTGGCTGAGCGCAGTGCGGCCGGTCACAAAAAAGACAAAAAAAAAAATTAAATAGTAGGTAATCTGAACACTCCTCTCTCAGTAAGGGGCAGATCTTCCAGGCAACAAGTCAACAAAGAGACACAGGATTTAATCTACACCTTAGACCAACTGGACCAGGCAGATATATATAGAACATTTCACCCAACAACTAAAGAGTATACTGTCTTCTCATCAGCTCATGGTGCATTCTCCAGGATAGGCCACATATTAGGTTACAAATCTGGTGTCAGCAAGTTTTAAAAAACTGAAATCATTCAAGTATCTTTTCTGACCACAATGGACTAAAACTGGAAATTAATAATAAGTGACACTCTGAAAATGATACAAATACATGGAAACTAAATAATAGGCTCCTGAATGAAATATGGGTACAAGAAGAAATTAAACAGGAAATCAAAAAAATTCTAGAAACCAATGAAAATAAAGATACCTTATACCCAAACCAGTGGGATACTGCAAAAGCAGTACTAAGAGGCAAATTTATTGCAATAAATGCTTACATCAAAAGAACAGAAAGACTTCAAATAAATGACCTAACACTACACCTCAAAGAACTTGAAAAACAACAATAATCCTAGCCTAAACGTAGTAGATGGAAAGAAATAATTAAGATTAGAGCAGAAATAAATGAAATAGAGACCCAAAAAAGGATACATAAGATTAACAAAACAAAAAGCTGTTTTTTTCAAGAAGATAAATGAAATAGAAAAACAATTAGCTAGGTTAACAAAAAAAAAAAAAAAAAAAAAAAAAAAAAAAGAAAAAAAACCAAAAAAAAAAAAGAGAGAGAAGACCCAAATAACAAAAATCAGAAATGAAAAGGGTTACATTACAACTGATACCACAGAAAAACAAAGAATCATTAGAGACTATTATACCCAACTGTATGACAACAAATATGATAATCTGGAAGATATGAATAAATTTCTAGACACATACAAACTACAAAGACTGAACCAAGCAGAAATAGAAAACCTAAACAGACCAATAACAAGCAGTGAGGTTGAAGCAGTAATTAGCAATCTTCCAGCAAAGAAAAGTCCAGGTCCAGATGGCTTTACAGCTGAATTCTATCAAACTTTTAAAGAGGAGTTAATAAAAATTCTCCTCAAACTACTCCAAACAATTGAAACAGAAGCTACTCTCTCAAACTCATTCTATGACGCCAACATAACTCTGACACCAAAATCAGATAAAGACACAACAACAACAACAAAAAAGAAAAATACAAGCCAATATCCTTGATGAACTTAGATGCAAAAATTCTCACAAAATATTAGATATCAGAATACAGCAACACATTAAAAAAAATTATACACTATGATCAAATGGGATTCATCTCAGTGATGCAAGGATGGTTCAACATATGAACATCAATAAATGTGATACATTACATCAACAAACTCAAGGACGAAGAGCATGTGATTATCTCAATAGGTGCTGAGAAAGCCTTTGACAAAATTCAACATTCCTTCATGATAAAGACTCTCAACAAATTAGGTATAGAATGAAAGTATTTCAACACAATAAAAGTCATTTATAACAAGCCCACCACCAGTATCATTCTGAATGGGGAAAAACTGAGTGTCTTTCCCTTAAAAACAGGAACAAGACAAGGATGCCCACTCTCACCACTTCTATTTAACATAGTACTGGAGGTACTAGCCAGAGGAATCAGGCAAGAGAAAGAAATAAAAGGAATCCATATTGGAAGAGATGAAGTCAAACTTTCTCTATTTGCAGATGACATGATACTATATATAGAAAAAACCTAAAGACTCTATCAAAAAACTCCTAGAGCTGGCTAATAACTTCAGTAATGTTGCAGGATACAAAATAAATGCCCCCAAATCAGTTGCATTTATATACTCAAATAATGAACTAACAGAAAGAGAAATAAAGAAAGTAAGCCCATTTACAATTGTCACAAAAAGAATAGAATACCTAAGGATCGATTTAACCAAGGAGGTGAAAGACCTCTACAACAAGAACTACTAACCACTTCTGAAAGAAATTGAAGAAGACACAGAAAGATATTCCATGCTCTTGGACTGGAATAATTAACATTGTGAAAATGTCTCTACTACCAAAGGCATTCTACAGATTCCATTCAATCCTCATCAAAATACCAATGACATTCTTCACATAAATGGAAAAATCAACCTTACCTTTCATATGGAACAACAAGAGACCCTACACAGCCAAAGCAATCCTGAGCAAAACAAATAAAGCCAGAGGCACAACATTACCTGACTTCAAATTATACTACAAAGCTACTGTAACCATAACAGCATGGTACTGTTACAAAAATAGACATTCAGACCAGTGCAGTAGAATTGAGAATGCAGAAATTCCCCTTCAGGCTTACAGCCATCTGATATTGGACAAAGGCAACAAAAACCTACATTGGGGATAAGACTGCCTCTTCAACAAGTGGTGCTGGGAAAACTGGATATCAATATGCAGAAGAATGAAACTAGATATGCATCTCTCGCCATACACTAAAATCAACTCAAAATGGATTAAAGACTTAAGTATAAAACCTGAAACTGTAAAATTATTAGGGAAAATATAAGTGAAACACTTCAGCAGCTAGGTCTGGGCACAGACTTTATGAATATGAATCTGAAAGTACAATCAGCAAAATAAAAAATAAACAAATGGGACTATATCAAACTAAAAAGATTCTGCACAGCAAAGGAAACAATCAAAAGAGTGAAATGACAACCTGCAGAGTGGGAGAAAATTTTTGCTTACTATGCATCTGACAAGAGATTAATATCCATAATATACAAGGTACTCAAACAATTATACAGCAAAAAAACCCTCCCAAAAAACAAATAACCCAATTAAAAAATGGGCAAAGGAGCCAAATAGATATTTTTCAAAGGCAGACATACAAACAGCCAGCAGGTATTTGAAAAAATGCTCAACATTGCTAGTCATCAGGGAAATGCAAATTAAAACCACATTGAGAATTCATCTCATTCCAGTTAGACTGGCTATAATCAAAAAGAATGAGAATAACAAATGCTGACAAGGGTGTGGAGAGAAGTGAACGCATGCACACTGTTGGTGGGACTGTGAATTAGTACAACCACTGTGGAAAACAGTGTGGCGGTTTCTCAAACAACTATAGATAGATCTTCCATATGATCCAGCAATCTCACTTCTGGGTATATACCAAGAAGAATGGAAATCATCATGTCGAAGGGATACCTGCACTCCCATATTCATGGCAACTCTGTTTACAATAGCCAAGATATGGAATCAACCTAAATGTCCATCGATGGGTGACTGGATAAGGAAACTATGGTATATGTACACCATGGAATACTACTCTGCCGTAAAAAAGAATGAAATACTCCCATTTGCAACATTGATGAGCCTGGAGGAACTTATGTTGAGTGAAATAAGCAAAGCACAGAGGGATACATACTGCATGTACTCACCCATATGTGAGAGCTAAGAGAGAAAGAAGGAAGGAAAGACCAACCACTGTAGTGTGCTGGACTTGCAGAGTGAGAGAACATTCCTTGGCTACAAAGAGGAGTTGGGGGCAGAGGGGGAAGGGGAGGGAGGTTGGGGATAATTGGGTGAGGATCACAGGGTGCAAATGCAGTTTGTGGTAATTGGTATGCTGCCAGTATGAATCTGGCCCCCACATCATGGGTTCGAGGGGTGACAATCTGCTTTGTATCTCCCAAATATTCATAACCAATAATAAAATAAAATAAAATAAAATAAAATAAAATAAAATAAAATAAAATAAATCCCTCAAATTTATTTAGAAATTGAGTACATATATTGCTCTCTTCTCTGATTATTTTACTGGTTTTAAAAATTTTAAACTTAAGGTAAATTTAAAAATAAAAATTTAAATTTAAATTTACCTTAAAGATGAATATTATGGGTTAAAAATGAGGGACGTTAATATTCAAATTTGCCAGATTATTCTTTTTCTCCAATTAATTTTGCTAATTCCAATTAATCTCTAAATCACAGATAAGAAATTATTCTGTTATATTTGAGCATGGACTGGCATGCTATTAGAGTTCTATCTCCAGTATAAGATCCTCATTTTTATTAATAGTAAAAATATTAATAAAAGCTAAAATTTATTGAATGCTTATTATATGCCAGGCACTTTGAGAAGCACCTTTACATGCCTTCACCTCACTTAATACTTATTACCCTTTAAGGCTTAGGTATTAATATACCTGTTTTAAAGATGAAGAAACCAATGAGGTTAAATAATATTTGTAAGACCATATGGCCAAAATAATGTGAATATATTTTAGAGAAAATATTCAGAATTATTAAATATTTTTAAATAGCATAATGGAGGAAAGGAAATATCTAAATGGAGTTGATTTTTCAGGCTAGGTAAAATCTGAAAAGTGAATTTCTAATCGTCTTCAGGTTTATGGAAGAAGATTGCAAGAGAGATATAGCCTAGTTGGTCGTTGACTAAGAGTACTAGCAAGAAGAAATTGGCTAATGTTGGAAGACAAGACAAGGAAGGTACCATATCCTGTGATCAAACCTCTGGAATTAAATGACCTTGGGTTGATGGGCAATTCCATAGTCAGTCATGCGTCTTGGTTGATTTATTCAAATGCTTGCTCAGTAGTAAGGGTTAGGTGAGCTAGCCTTTTGGAACACAAAGTGGAGACTCAAGATATAGGAACATGTTTCTGGTTCCAGATTTATTTCACTTCCCATCCTTTGTTTTAGTGAGATACATTTCATTACATAATTTTCATGTTTTAAATGCATTAACTTGGTGATGTGACTAACATTGGTGATGTGAAAAACATTGTTTTTGATTTTATAATATGGTATTCTCATCTAAAATCCTAAGTCAGTACAGATTCTGGAATAGCAATTAATATTCCTAGAGCAATTTTTAAATCTCAAGGTTAGAATTCTGGGGTGTATATTCTTTGAACATATGCCTAAGATGGTCTTCAGCCTTTGGGAAAAATAGAGCAGAAAACTGCTAAAAAATGTATGACTGAAAAGAATAAAGGAGTTTGATTTGTAATCTCAGAATAGGCTATATGTATAAAGAAAAATATATAAGTATCCAGATCCCAAATCTCTTTAATATGTATGAATTGAGAATTGCATAGTGAAGTAGAATCATAGCACCTTCTTCAGGTACAGTGATGTTACATACCAGACAAGCTTCAAAGAAATCAAATGTTTTTATTCAGTTCAATTATTATTATCATAATGTGCAAATTTCTTTATCAATCTTTCATGAATTTCTCTAGTGCTTATAACTGTCGTACCTACGCACTTAATGAATTAGTTCAACAATGAAATCAATATACCATCCAGCTTTCCATTAGAAACCAGAAATCACTTGCAGCGCAATGTCTGCATTAATTCTCTAGAGTACTTAGAACAATGTGGACATTTAATAAATGGTTTAAATATAGATAAGTCTATGCACTAAAAAAGACTGGATTATAACTTTGCATCAATTCTTTGAAATGCTTTCACTTGAAACATCTAAAATTGATCTAAGGAAACAGCTATGAACTGCAGATATGGGTAATACATTTTTTTTTCAAGTGAAATATTTTTTAAAATGTGTGTCATCTCACCCCAGATGGCTAAAATCCAAAAGACTCTGAACGATAAATGCTGGCGAGGCTGCGGAGAAAAAGGAACTCTCATACATTGTTGGTGGGACTGCAAAATGGTGCAGCCTCTATGGAAAATGGTATGGAGGTTCCTCAAACAGTTGCAGATAGATCTACCATATGACCCATCTATCCCACTGCTGGGAATATATCCAAAGGAATGGAAATCATCAAGAATGGAAATCATCAAGTCGACGGTATACCTGTGTTCCCAATGTTCATTGGAGCGCTCTTTACAATAGCCAAGAGTTGTAACCAGCCCAAAAGTCCATCATCGGAGGAATGGATCTGGAAAATGTGGTATATCTACACAATGGAATACTACTCAGCTATAAAAATGAATGAAATACTGCCATTTGCAAAAACATGGATGGACCTTGAGAGAATTATATTAAGTGAAACGAGTCAGGCAGAGAAAAAGAAATACCACATGTTCTCACTTATTGGTGGGAGCTAAAAATAAATAAATAAATTCACTCACACACACAAAAAGTAACTGGGGGTTGGGGGGCAGAAGATATAACAACTACAATCCTTTGAAGTTGTTACAACAAGCAAACGGAAAGGACATTGTTGGGTGGGAGGGGGGAGAGGGAAGAGGGAGGGAGGTTTCAGTGATGGGCCATAATAATCAATCACATTATATGTCGACAAAATAAAAATTTAAAGGAAATAAATAAATAAATAAAAATGTGTGTCTAAGCCTGTCTGATTTTTTAGTTACATACTTTCCTGAAATCCTTAGCTTTGGACCTGTAGCAGATGAAGTTATACTGGTTTCTCAACCTGGTCTCTTTGAATAACTTATGGGCATTCGTATCAGCCTCAGGTATCTTTTTCATGGACTTGTTCTAATCTCTGGTGTTCAGACAGGGCAAGCCTTCTAAACAGCAGAACTCAAGTCATTCCTATATAAATTGGTTGTTGACTCCTGTCTCTTGACCCCGTAGAGTGAACCCTGGAGTTCCTGGTACTTGAGCAGATTTTACCTTGACCACTGATTACTCCAGATGGCGTCCTATAGACTGGTATTTATTAGGTTCTCAGACTCCTTAGAAATATCTTATAAAACCTGTGGACAACTGCCCCAGAAAATTTTTTTAATAATAATCCTAGATTATTTATAGACCCCCAGATACTCATCTATGACGCCCTAGGTTAAGAACCATTTCTTTAAACTGTCACAGGAGCTTGATGATATTTTGGAGCCCAACACAAAGATTACAGGAAAGTGATGTATTCCAGGTTTGTTTGGGAAAAGGTAATTTCCACCGAAAGCAAATTTGTGTCATTTCTCCTCTAGTTTGACATTGTCCAGAGACTCAAATAGCATTGAAACTCAAATAGCATTGTCATGAGGTATAAATTTAATACAAAATTGCATGTGGAAAACAACATAGCAGTTTTATTTATGCTACTAAGATTAAGATCTGAGTATTTTTCTTTGGAATTGTGGATCTTCTGGGTTGCCAGGAATATTAAAGTTCATCTTGTCCAACAGCTTTTCTGATGCTTGACTCTCCTCTATGTTGACCAGTTTTCTTGGTTGCTTCAGAGTTAGCCATTATATTTTTAACATGTGAGGAGACAGTGATTATTTTTTATTTCGAGAATTTAAACATGCTTTCTCTTTACATGAGGAAAATTCATCTTATTGTGGCCTCAGATGTTTTTCTCAAAGTTGTAAAGAATAAAGCAAATGGATTCCTGCAGTAAAAGAATATAGCATACTACTTTTTTCCTGACTTGTTTCTATGTAGATTCTAAGGTTTGGCTTCTGCAGTTGTTGACGCAGTATCCTTTTTTTTTTTTTATGAGAGATGCTATCAGTTTTTGAATGAGAAATAGAAGACCTCGTTGGAGCAGAGAAAGAAAAATCTAGTCACTTACAAAATGCTTTTCTCTCTGTGACAATGAGCATTCACTACCTAAATTAATAGCATATTTTGAAAATCAGCCTTTTTATACCATGGGTATTCTAACTTCTAACTCACAACTTGGACAGACAGGTAGTGAAGAGAACAGAGTATTTCTGAGTGTCAATGCCAGAAATTCTGGTCACACTTTCCATTTGTTTTGATCAAATACTTGGATTCCAAATGTCTTTATCCTTTCACAAGTTGTTCCTCTTTCTTTTACTTCCATATTGAAGTATTCAAAATCCCTTACGTTATGTATGAGAAAAGATTAAAAGTAATGAGACCAATACTCCAATGTTGTCACTGCTAAAAATAGCTCAAAAATTTGTTTCAGAACTAGTTTATAAGCCACATATGCTGTTCCACTGATCAGTGGGGCTAGATCTGTAGTTCTCAACCTTATTTCTCATTAGGATCCCTAGGGACCTTTAAAAATATGATGTCCAAGCTCACCGCGAGAGATTCTGATTAATTGGTGTGGGGTGTGGTCTAGGCATAAGGCTTTTTGAATTTCCCCAGTTGGTTATAATGTGTAGCCAAGGTTGAGAACCACTGGGCTGAAGGTTTAACAAGGTTCCAAAGACAACTAATAGTTTATCTACTATCTAAGAATGCTTTAAAACCAATTTTCACAGCTTAAAGCTATTCAAAGTGAGGTAATAGAGTAGCCTGTCAAGTAATTCACCATGGCTCTCTAATTCACCATGATTTCTCCAGTATAATGGCTAATTTGGTGCAGTGCTCTATAAATACGTTACCAGAAAGCCACTGAACTGTCTTTAATAAAGGAAGTCTGAAAAGAAAGCATATTCACAAGCAGCGCAGTCTTATTAATTTGACTTTGGATTGACTAGGTTTAGATTTATATTATATTTAGTTTGTAGAAGAAGATTGTTTTTGCTCTGCACTATTTTGAATAAGTGGTGGGTACTGAATTAATATGTTTTTACCATGTAACAGCAGTGAAAGGGTTTTTTGTCTGTTTGCTTTTTTGACAGAGAGAAAGGAGTAGCTAAAAATAATCTTTTTATCCCATTTTCTTAGCTTATGTGCCTTTGAGATTTCATTCCAGCTTCATGGTACATGCTCTTCCTATAAACAATTTCTCCATAATGCCAATTTCTTATTAAATATGTTTTACAAGATGAGATACTATCTCACAGTCCCAAAGTTCCCAATGATTTTAGAGAAATGCTTGATATGGTAGAAACATTTTTAGCTCTCCCCCAAATTAATAAGTTTTTACTTTTTATTACATGGATAAACATATTTATTTGATCAATATATTTGATGGAATTAGATTTAGAAGCAGAACTCATTTACTCAGTGATGACAAATCAAAAACACAATAACTTACAGATGAGGTGGCTGATTTAAAATGTTGATATAGAAAGAATTAGGGGAAAGTTAACATTATGGCCTGTGCATTTTCTTTTCTTTCCTTTCCTTTCTATTTATTTTTTAAATTTTTATTTATTCATTTATTTTTGGTGGCTGGCCGGTAGCCTGTCCATTTTCTATGGGAAGATAAGCACTTTTAAAATTTTAATTGACAATGCAATTGTACATGTTTATGGGGTAAAATCTGATGTTTTGATAAGTGTATATGCTGTATAATGATCAGGTCAGGGTAGTTAATCTAATCATCACCTCATGCATTTATCACTTCTTTTATAGTGAATTAGAAAGAGTTCTCAGGTCCACTTAAAAGGCTGGTGCATTTATGCTCTTGATGGTGCTGCTGACCTTGTCTATTAATGCAAATCAGAGTATTTAAGGGGTGTTAATGAATTTGATTATAGCTGTTAAAAAACTACCTATGGTAACTGTACAATCCCACTTGATAAGTAAGGTTGGGGGATGTGAAAGAAAATGCAAAATTCAGGCATCTCCCAATTCCCACAAAACGTAGTCATTCAGAAATTCCATATAAATCCAAAGTTCATGTAAAATTTCAGAAATGACTCTCATATGAGATGAGGAACATTTCTTATATTCTAGGGTGGTAAGGAACTTTTAAAACAGGTGTGTTTCATGCATGTACTTCACGAACCAGTTTTTTATACATATATATGTATATATTCCCTGTAATTCTTTAAAAATGTCATACTAACCACACTATATTGAGCTTACACTAGATGCCAGGCACTGTGCTCTATATATTAGATTGATGATATGAAATTGCCATATTTGATCATTGTTGATCTACATAAACAGCATATGGTTCAACCTAACATATTATTTCCATTTATCCTTAGAACTACATTGTGAGGTAGTTACTCTTCTTCTTTTTTCTAAAAAAATATTTATTTTTTATTATATATATTTATGGGGTACAGTGTTGACTATCAGTATTTATGTACAGTATGTGATGATCAAATCAATATTATTAGCATATTAATCAATACAAACTGTAATTATTCTTTGTATCCCTTACTCAATTACTCCCTAGCCTCCCTCCCACTCCCCCTTTCCCCAATCTATTAACTATATGTCTGTTCTCTCCTTCTGAAAGTTCAATGTTTTATGGTGGTCTTTTTTTCTTTCTTTTCTTTTCTTTATTTCTTTGCTACCACTTATGAGGAATGAGAACATGTGGTATTTCTCTTTCTTTGCCTGGCTTATTTCACTTAACATATTTTTTCTCTAAGCTCATCCATGCTGCTGTATATGGCAGAATTTCATTCTCTTTTTACAGTTGAATAGTATTCCATTGTGTATATATACCACATTTCCCTTATCCAGTCATCTGTTGATGGATTTTTAGGTGGGTTCCATATCTTGGCTGTTGGAATTAGATCTGCTGTGAACATGGAAGTGCAGGTATCCCTTTGACATGATGATTTCCATTACTTTGTGTATATACCCAGAAGTGGGATTGCTGGATCACATAGTAGTTCCATCTGTAGTTGTTTTAGAAAAATCCACACTGTTTTTCAGAATGGCTTTTCTAGTTTACAGTCCCACCAACAGTGTAGAATATTTCCCTTTTCTCCGTATCCTCACCACCATTTGTTATTCTCAGTCGTTTCGATAAGAGCCAGTCTAACTGGGATGAGATGATATCTCGATGTGATTTTGATTTGCATTTCCCTGATGATTAGTGATGTTGAGCTTTTTTTCATGCAACTGCCAGCCTTTTGTATGTCTTCCTTTGAAAAACGTCTATTCAGCTCCTTTGCCCATTTGTTAATTGGATTTTTGGTTTTCTTTACAGTGAAGTTGTTTGAGTTCCTTGTATATTCTGGATATTAATCCCTTGTCAGATGTATAGTTTGCAAATATTTTCTTCCATTCTGTAGGTTGTCTTTTCACTCTGTTGATTGTTTCCTTTGCTGTGCAGAAGCTTTTTAGTTTGATATAATCACATTTGTTTGTTTTCTGTTTTGTTGCTAATGCTTTTGAGTTCTTATTCATAAAGTCTTTGCCCAGTCCTCTGTCCTGAAGTGTTTCCCCTATGTCTTCTTCTAGAAGTTTTACAGTCTCAGGTCTTACACTTACATCTTTAATCCATTTTGAGTTGATTTTGTTAAATGGCAAAAGGGATGGGTCTAGTTTCATTCTTCTCCACATGGATGTCCAGTTTTTCCAGCACCATTTACTGAAGAGTCTGTCCTTTCCCCATTGTATGTTCTTGGTGCCTTGTCAAAGATCAATTGGCTGTAAGTAGGTAGGTTGATTTCTAGATTCTCTATTCTGTTCCATCGGTCCACATGTCTGTTTTTATGACAATACCATGCTGCTTTGGTTATTATAACTTTGTAGTATAGCTTGAAATTAGGTGGTTTAATGCCTCTGGTATTGCTTTGTTTTGTTTTGTTATGCTCAGGATTGCTTTGGCTATTCGGAGTCTTTTGTTTTCCATATGAATTTTAGGATTTTTTTTTCTATTTCGGTGAATAATGTCATTGGTATTTTGATGGGGATTGCATTAAATCTGTAGGTAGCTTTGGGTAGTATGGACATTTTCACAATGTTAATTCTTCCAGTCTAAGAGCATGGAATGTCTTTCCATCTTTTTATGTCTCTTTAATTTCTTTGAGCAGAGTTTTGTAGTTCTCACTGTAGAGAATTTTCACCTCTTTGGTTAACTTTATTCCTAGGTATTTTATTCTTTTGGTAGCTATTGTAAATAAGCTTGCTTTCTTGATTTCCTTTCCTTCTTCATTGTTGGTATATAAGAATGTCACTTATTTTTGTGTACAGATTTTGTATCCTGCAACTTTACTGAATTTGTTTATGAGCTCTAGTAGTTTTTTGGTAGAAGTTATGGGTTTTTCTACATTCAGGATCATCTCATCTACAAACAGTAAAAATTTGACTTAGTCTTTTTCAATTTGGGTTCCCTTTATTTATTTCTCTTGTTTGATTGCTCTGGCTAATACTTCCAGTACTATGTCAACTAGGAGTGGTGAGAATGGACATCTTTTCCTGCTCCTGTTCTTAAAGGAAAATCTTTCAGTGTTTCCCCATTCAGGATGATGTTGGCACTGGGGTTGTCATATATGGCTTTTTATTATGTTGAGATATTTTCCTTCTATATGTAATTTGTTGAGGGTCTTTACCATGAAGGGATGCAAAATTTTGAACAAATGCTTTTTCTGCATCTATTGAGATAATCGTATGATTTTTGTCCTTGATTTTGTTGACATGGTGTATTACGTTTATTGATTTGCATATGTTGAACCATCCTTGCATCCCTTGGATGAATCCTACTTGATCATGCTGTATAATCTTCTTGATGTGTTGTTGTATTCTGTTTGCTAATATCTTGTTGAAGATTTTTGTGTCTATATTCATCAAGGATATTGGCCTGTAGCTTTCTTTTTTGGCAGTGTCTTTGTCTGATTTTCATATCATGGAGATTCTGGCCTCATAGAATGAATTTGGGAGAATGATCTCTGTTTCAATTTTTTTTAAATAGTTTGAGAAGGATTGGTATTAATTCTTTAAAGATTTGGTAGAGTTCAGATGTGAAGCCATCTGCTCCTGGGCTTTTCTTTGTTGGGAGACTGCTAATTTCTGCTTCAATCTTCTTACTCATTATTGGTCTGTTTAGGTTTTGTATTTCTTCTTGGTTCAGTCTTGGTAGTTTGTATGTGTCCAGGAATTTATCCATTTCCTCCAGGTTTTCGAACTTGTTGGTGTATAGTTGTTCATAATAGTCTCTAATTATTTTTTGTATACCTGTGGTATCAGTTTTAATGTTTCCATTTTCATATTTGATTTTTGTTATTTGGTTCTTGTCTCTTCTTTTTTTAGTTAGTCTGGCCAGTGGCTTGTCTATTTTGTTTACTCTCTCAAAAAGCCAATTTTTTGTTTCATTGATTTTTTTGTATCATTCTTTCGGTCTCTATTTCATTTACTTCTGCTGTGATCTTAATATTTCTTTCCATCTATTTGTTTTTGGATTAGATTATTCTTGTTTTTCTAGGTCTTTGAAATTAAACATTAGGTTGCTTATTTGAAGTCTTTCTATTCTTTTGTTGCAAGAACTTATTGCAATAAACTTCCCTCTAAGTACTACTTTTGCAGTATCCCATAGGTTCTGGTAAGTTGTACTTGAATTTTCATTCATTTCAAGGAATTTTTTGATTGCCTGCTTTATTTCTTCTTTGGCCCACTGGTCATTCAGGAGCACGTTGTTTAATTTCCATGAATTTGTATAATTTCCATAATTTTGTTTCTTGGTAATTTCTAATTTTATTCCATTGTGGTCTGAAAATATACTTGATATGATTTTAATCTTTTTAAATTTGTTGAGGCATTCTAAGATGGCGACGGGTCTGGAGCGGCCATGCCAGGAGACAGCGCAATCCTGAGAAGTGTGTGCTGTGATACCAGAGTACTATTTGCATTTCCAAGAGCAACAAAAA
>NW_007733842.1:0-3462 GCF_000696425.1 Galeopterus variegatus
TGTCTTTATTTTCATTAGTTTCATGGAATTTTTTGATTTCCTGTTTTACCAATTGGTCATTCAGGAACCTGTTGTTTAGTTTCCAAGTACTTGTATAGTTTCCATAGTTTTTCTTGTTATTGATTTCCAATTTTAACCCACTGTGGTCTGAAAAGATATTTAAAATGATCTTGATTTTTTAAAAATTGCTGAGACTTCATTTTTGACCTAACGTGGTCTTTCCTGGATAATGTCCTTGTGTTGATAAGAAGAATGTATACTCTGTAGTTGTTGGATGAAATGTTCTGTAGGTATCTTCCAAGTCCAGGTGGTCTAAAGTATAGTTAAAATCCTGTGTTTCTCTGTTGATTTGTTTCCGAGATAATCTGTCCAATGCTAAGAGAGGGGTGTTTAGGTCCTCCACTATTATAATATTGGTTTCTATATCGTTCTGTAGGTCTAATAGTGGTTGATTTATATATCTGGGTGTTCCAGTGAAAGGTGCATAAATGTTTATGACTGTTATGTCTTCTTGCTGGATAGATCCCTTTACCATTATATACTGGCCTACTTTGTCTCTTTTTTAGGTTTTTGGTTTAAAGTCTTTTTTTTTTTTTTTTTTTTTGGATATAANCAAGGGGTCTTTAAAAAGTTCATGAAAAGATTCATACCTTCTTTTAATTCTATTTTTCCTCCAACTTTGAGTTTGCAAACCTAATATAGTTAGTCACATTCTTTAATATTCTTCAGTAAGGTTATGATGTTTATTTAAAAATTTTTTAATTATTTTTTAATTTTTTTA
This sequence comes from Galeopterus variegatus, assembly GCF_000696425.1. NCBI lineage: Eukaryota > Metazoa > Chordata > Mammalia > Dermoptera > Cynocephalidae > Galeopterus > Galeopterus variegatus. The sequence goes on from NW_007733842.1 coordinate 782, forward strand.
TTAAAGCACAGTTGATTGTACATATCATTGGGGTACAACATTGACTACCATCACCTATGTACAACATGTGTTGATCAAATCAATATTATTAGCATGTTCATTATTATAAATCATAATTATTCTTTATGCCCCTTACCCAATCTCTCCTCACCTCCCCCTCACTCCCTCTTCCCACCTCTAGTAACCGTAGATTTGTTCTCTCCTTCTGAAAGATCAATGTATTATTCTGGTTCTTTCTTTTTGTTTGTCTTTCCTTCCTTCCTTCCTTCCTTCCTTCCTTCCTTCCTTCCTTCCTTCCTTCCTTTCCTTCTTTGGTAGTAAACACATATGAGTGAGGACATATGGTATTTCTCTCTCTGTGTCTGGCTAATTTCACTTAATTTTCTCCAGTTTTGTCCATGTTGCTGCAAATGGCAGTATTTCATTCCTTTTTATTGTTGAGTAGTATTCCATTGTGTATATATACCACAATTTCCTTATCCACTCGTCCAATGATGGACATTTACCTTGGTTCCATATCTTGGCTATTGTAAATAGAGCTCCTGTGAACGAGGGAGTGCAGGTATCCCATCAACATGGTGATTTCCATTCCTTTAGGTATATACCTGGAAGTGGGACTGTGTTTCATATAGTAGTTCTATCTGTAGTTGCTTGAGAAACCTCCAAACTGTTTTTCCAGTCTCAACAATAGTGTAGGACGGTTCCCCTTTCTCCACATCCTAGCCAGCATTTGTTAATCTGTTTTTTTTTAATAGTGGCCAGGCTAACTGGGGTGAGATAATATCTCAGTGTGGTATTGATTTGCATTTCCTTGATGATTCATGGTGTCGAGCATTTTTTCATGTTGGCCATTTTTGTGTCTTCCTTTGAAAAATGTCTATTCAGGTCCTTTGCCCATTTTTTAAATGGATTATTTGACGTTTTCCTTTGAAGTTGTTTGAGTTCCTTGTATATTCTGGGTATTAATCCCTTGTTGGATATATGGGTTGTGGATATTATCTCCCATTCGATAAGTTGTCTTTCCACTCTGCTGATTATTTCCTTGCTGTGCAGAAGCGTTTTAGTTTGATAAGGTCCCATTTGTTTATTTTTTCTTTTGTTGCTTGTACTTTGAGGGTTTTACTCATGAAGTCTTTGCCCAGTCCTGCTTCCTAAAGTGTTTCCCCTATGTTTTCTTTTAGTAACTTTAAGGTTTGGGGTCTTATACTTAAATCTTTAATCCATCTTGAGTTGATTTCGATATATGGTGAGAGGTATAGGTCTAGTTTCATTCTTCTACATATAGTTGTTCAATTTTCCCAGCACCATTATTGAAGAGTCAGTCTCTTCCCCAATGTATGTTCTTGTTGCTTTTGTAAAAGATCAGTTGAATGTAAGTACGTGAGTCTATTTCTGGGTTTTCTATTCTGTTCCATTGGTTTGAGTGTCTGTTTTTATGCCAGTATCATGCTGTGTTGGTTATAATAGATTTGTAGTATAACTTGAAGTCAGGAAGTAATATGCCTCCAGCTTTATTTATATATTTATTTATTTTGCTTGGGATTGCTTTGGCTATTTGGGGGCTTGTCTGTATACAGATTCATGTCATCTACAGACAGGTACAGCTTTACTTCATCTTTTTAATCTGGATGCCCTTTCTTTCTTTCTCTTGCGTGATTGCTCTGGCTAGTACTTCCAATACTATGTTAAATAGGAGTGGTGAGAGTGGGCATCCTTGTCTGGTTCCATTCTTAGGGGAAAAGCTTTCAGCTTTCCCCCATTCAGAATGATATTGGTGGCAGGCTTATCATAGATGGCTTTCATTGTGTTGAGATATTTTCCTTCTATACCTAATTTGTTGAGGGTTTTTATCCTGAAGGAATGTTGGATTTTGTCAAATGTTTTTTCTACATCAACTGAGATAATCATACAGTTTTTGTCCTTGCTTTTGTTGATGTAGTGTATCACATTTATTGATTTGCATATGTTGAATCATCCTTGCATCCCTGAGATGAATACCAGTTGATCATTGTGTATAATTTTTTGACATGTTGCTCTATTCTGATTGCTAATGTTTTGTGGAGGATTTTTGAGTCTGTGTTCATCACGGATATTGGCCTACAATTTTCTTTTTTTTGTATCCTTGTCTGGTTTGGGTATCAGAGTGACACTGTCCTCACAGAATAAATTTTGGAGAGTGATCTCTTTCAATTTTTTAGAATAGTTTGAAGAAAATTGGTATTAATTTCTCTTTAAAGGTTCAATAGAATTTAGTATTAAAGCCATCGGAAACTGGGTTTTTCTGTGCTGGGAGACTGCTGATTACTGCTTAAATCTTGTTGCTTGTTATTGGTCTGTTTACGTTTTTTATTTTTCCTTTGTTCAGTGTCAGTAGTTTGTCTGTGTCCAGAAATTTATCCATTTCCTTCAGGTTTTCATATTTATTGTTGTATTGTTGTTTCTAATAGTCTCTAATGATTCTTTGTATTCCTGCGGTTTCAGTTGTAATGTCTGCTTTTTCATTTCTGATTTTCAATATGTCGGTCGTGTCTTCTCTTTTTTTTTTTTGTTTGTTTTTGGGTTTTTTTGGTAACCTAGCTAATGGTTTGTCTATTTTATTTATCATTTCAGAAAACCAACTTTTTGTTTCATTGATCTTTTGCATCTTTTTTGGTCTCTATTTCATTTAGGTCTGCTGTGCT
>NW_007733842.1:4239-5969 GCF_000696425.1 Galeopterus variegatus
GCGCTGCCGCGCTTCCCAAGCGGCGCACTATCCAGTGCGCCACCGGGCCGGCCCCTGAGACTTCATTTTTTGACCTAATGTGGTCTTTCCTGGATAATGTCCTTGTGTTGATAAGAAGAATGTATACTCTGTAGTTGTTGGATGAAATGTTCTGTAGGTATCTTCCAAGTCCAGGTGGTCTAAAGTATAGTTAAAATCCTGTGTTTCTCTGTTGATTTGTTTCCGAGATAATCTGTCCAATGCTAAGAGAGGGGTGTTTAAAGATAATCTGTCCAATGCTTAGAGAGGGGTGTTTAGGTCCTCCACTATTATAATATTGGTTTCTATATCGTTCTGTAGGTCTAATAGTGGTTGCTTTATATATCTGGGTGTTCCAGTGTAAGGTGCATAAATGTTTATGACTGTTATGTCTTCTTGCTAGATAGATCCCTTTACCATTATATACTGGCCTGCTTTGTCTCTTTTTTAGGTTTTTGGTTTAAAGTCTTTTTTTTTTTTTTTTTTTTTTTTATAAGAACAGCTAATCCTATTCAGTTTTGGTTTCCATTTGTGTGGTGTATCTTTTCCCATGCATTCACAATTAGTCGGTGTGTGTCTTTACAGGTGAAGTTAGTCTCTTGAAGACAGCACATAGTTGGGTCTAGCTTTTTATCCAGTCAGTCATCTGTGTCTTTTGAATGGGGAGTTTAATCCATTTTTATTTATGGTTGTTATTGACAGGTATTATATTTTTTCCTGGCATTTTATTGCTTTTTGATTAGATGTTTTAAATATCTTTTGTTCCATTCTTCCCCTTTTATTATTCGTCTTCAATGTTTGTTGTTTTATGAAGTGTCATGCTGTAGTTTATTTCTCTTTCTCACTTGCATTTTTATTTTAACAGTGGGTTTTGTTCTTTCTTGTGCTTTCATAATAGTGATTATCATTTTTCAGATTCCAGATGTAGAAATCCCTTGAGAAATTCTTGCAGGACTGGTCACATGGTGATGGACTCCAGTATTTTTTGTTTGTCTGGGAAATACATATTTCTCCTTTATTCCCTTGTTTCTTTAGGATAGTACAGAATTCTTGGCTGGAAGGTTTTTTTAATTATTATTATTTTAGTATTTTAAGTATATCAACTCATTTTCTTCTGGCCTGTAGAGTTTCAGTTGAGAAGTCTGATGTTATTCTGATGGGAGTTCCCTTATAAGTGACTTGGCACCTTTCTCTTGCTTCTTTTAGGATTCACTCTTTGTCTCTGAGCTTTGACATTTTGACTATAATGTGTCTGAAAGGGATTTTTTGGAATGAATCTGTTGGGAGATCTTTGGGCTTCCTAGATCTGAAGATCTGTGTCTCTCCCTCTACCTGGGAAATTGTCCATTATTCTCTCCTTGAATAGGTTTTCAATGCTTTTTCCTTTCACCTCCCCTTCAGGAATGCTCATGATTCTGATGTTTGTGCTCTTCGGGTTTTCTACTAGTTCTCTTAGATTTTCTTCATTTTTTAAAATTCTTTTTTCCTTTTTTTGTCTGCCTATAATATTTCAAAAAGACCATCTTAGAAATCTGAGATTCTTTCTTCTGCTTGCTGTATCCTGCTGCTTAAGCTCTCAGTTGTGTTTTTCATTTCTTTGAATGAATCCTTCAATTCCAGAAGTTCTACTACATTCTTTTTCAAGGCATTAATCTGTTTGTAAATTTCTCCTTCATATCCTAGATACTTTTTCTCATTTCATTGTGTTTTTT
>NW_007733842.1:6597-14763 GCF_000696425.1 Galeopterus variegatus
GGTTACAGGGTGTTCATCTGCCTCCTGTTTGGTTGGCAGGAGTGGCTACTGGTGGCTTTTGACTGGGTGATCGTTCATGAGTTTCTCCCTTGGCTCTTGTTCAGGGTAGTGGGAGAGGACTGCTGGGGGCTGCCAGCTGGGTGCTGGGTGGTGTGACTGACTTCCTTGGTTGGCTCCCACTTGAGTGCAGGGAGGTGGTTGGTGATGGCTTCCAGCCAGGTGCTGGGTTGTACAGGTTGCTCCTTATATTAAATTTAATTTTCCTATAATACCCACAAATGTCCAAATAATTTTTTTCATGAGCTAATTCTTTTCTAACAGCTAGTACATTTACATCATTTCTTATTATCCTTGACCTCCTACATTTATTCCATTTCTCTTATGGGCTTTTATCTTAAGTAATATATGTTTATTCTTGAAAGTCTTATTACTATAATACAACTCTAGACACAAATTTATGTAAATTTAAATTCATCTTAATTTATACATGTAATATAACACCAAGCATTTGAACAATTATTCCAAAATGAGTTATTTTACAATGATTATTAAAACAAAGTAGTTCATAATAAACATATTTCCAACATTTGTGCATATTAATATTTAAGGGTATAATTTTATTAGAAATATATCTCATAAAGTTTATGGGGCCAGGTTTCTTCACTTGACTCATGTATTAGAATAAATTAAATTACTAATTCTAAATTAGAATAAGTGTAATATAACACCAAGCATTTGAACAATTATTCCAAAATGAGTTATTTTACAATGATTATTAAAACAAAGTAGTTCATAATAAACATATTTCCAATATTTGTGCATATTAATATTTAAGGGTATAATTTTATTAGAAATATATCTCATAAAGTTTATGGGGCTAGGTTTCTTCACTTGACTCATGTATTAGAATAAATTAAATTACTAATTCTAAATTAGAATAATCAATTGCTCTCATTTATTCAATAATTCTCATTTAATCAATTTTAACCCTATTTCATATTTATAGATGAGAGTTAGGAAAACTTGCATGTGTGCATGCATGGATTTAACTGAAAAAAATATCTGTATTCATTCTTTGAAATTTTAGGCATTTGTAGTTATAGTAGACCCCAAATTAATAAAAAACACAAAAAATTACTGCCATTGGTCAATTGACTGACACGTTGATTGGACCTCCCTTTACATTATGCTAAGGCAATAAATTTGAAACCAACAATTTTGCAACAGGAATTTGGTATCCATACATTAAAGTCATTTATTTTATCCAATTTGGGAAGTATACAAAAATTTTAAAAACACTTTAAAAATACTAATAATTCTACTTGTCAATATTTCACCGAGAGCAGTAATTCTCAACAAGGAATGACTTTGCCACCAAGGAAATAATTGGCAATATTTGAGGACCTTTTTGTCACAACTGGGTAGGAGGGTTGGCATGATAAGGAAGAAGTGCTACTGGCATCTAGTGGATAGAGGCCATCATGGCACTAAAAACCCTACAATGCCCAAGGCAGCCCCCAGTAAAAGCTTCTTATATCCTTCTGATATTTCCTGGTCAAAGCTAATTAAAACACATGCAGATTCAGCTAAACTAAAGTGATTCAGTTATAAATCTTTAAATATTATTTATTTTAATTTTTAAATTTTTTCTGTTTTAACTTGTCAATATGCATTGTAATTGATTTTCATGTCCGTTACCCATTCCTTTCTGCCCCCACCTCCCCCACCACTACAATATATCTGTTCACTTGTCTTAAGAAGTTAAAGGAATTGTTGTGATTGTTGTGTCTTCTTCTCCCGCCCCCACCTTTTATTTGTACATTTATTTATTTATTTATCTATCTATTTATTTATTTATTTTTAGCTCCACAAATAAGTGAGAATCTGTGGTATTTTCTTTTTGTGCCTGACTTGTTTCACTTAATATAATATTCTCTAAGTCCATCCATGTTGTTATGAATGGTAGTATTTCATTCTCTTTTAGAACAGAATAGAATTCCATTGTATGGATATGCCACAGTTTCCTTATTCACTTATCTGATGATGGACATTTGGGCTGGTTCCAACTATTGGCTATTCTAAATAGTGCTGCAATAAACATGGGAATACAGGTATCCCTTTGGTATGATGATTTCCGTGTGGGTATATTCCCAGCACTGGAAGAGCTGGTTCATATGGTAGATCTATCTGTACTTGTAATACCATTTTCCATAAATGCTGCATGATTTTGTAGGCACACCAACAATGTATGAGAGTTCCTTTCTCTTCACAACCTCACCAGCATGTATCATTCTTAGTCTTTTGGATATTAGCCATCCAAACTGGAGTGAGATGGTATCTCAAAGTGGTTTTGATTTGCATTTTCCAAATGCTGAGTGATGTTGAGCATTTTTTCATCGGTCTGTTAGCCATTTGTAAATCTTCCTTTAGAAACGCCTATTTAGCTCCTTTGCCCATTTTATAATTGGGTTATTTGTTTCTTTGATGTGAAGTTGTTTGAGTTCCTTGTATATTCCGGATATTAATCCTTTGTCAGATGTATATTTTGTAAATATTTTCTCCCACTCTCTTCGTTGTCTTTTCACTCTGTTGATGGTTTCTTTTATGGTGCAGAAGCTTTTTAGTTTGATATAATCCCATTTGCCTATTTTTCCTTTGGTTGCCCGTGCTTTTGGAGTCATATTCATGAAGTCCGTACCTACTCTTACATCCTGGAGTTTTTCCCCTATGTTTTCTTTAAGGAGTTTTATTGTTTCAGGATGTATATTTAATTCTTTAATCAAATTTGAGTTGATTTTGGTATATGGTGAGAGGTACAGGTCTAGTTTCATTCTCCTGCATATGAATATCCATTTTTCCCAGCACCAAATGCTGAAGAGGCAGGCTCTTCCTCAGTGTGTAGACTTGGTGCTTTTGTCACAGATCAGATTGCTATAGGTGTATGGGTTGATTTCTGGGTTCTCTATTTTATTCCATTGATCCGTGTGTCTGTTTTTAGGTCAGTACCATGCTGTTTTGGTTATTATAGCTTTATAGTATAGTTTAAAGTCAGGTAGTGTTATGCCTCCAGCTTTAAATATTTTGCTCAGGATTGCTTTGGCTATGCATGGTCTTTTGTTATTCCACATAAATGTCTGGATTTTTTTTTTTCCATTTCTGAGAAAAATGTCACTGGAATTTTGATCGGATGTGCATTGAACCTGTAGATTACCTTGGATAATGTGGACATTTTCACATTGTTAATTCTTCCAATCTAAGAGCATGGGATATCTTTCCATCTTCTTATGTCCTCTTTAATGACTCTCAACAGTGGTTTATAGTTCTCTTCATAGAGATTTTTCACATCCTTGTTTAACATTATTCCTCAGTATTTTGTTTTTTTTTGGGGGGGTGGCTATTGTAATTGGGCTAGATTTCTTGATTTCTTTTTCTGCTTGTTCACTGTTGGAGTATAGAAATGATACTGATTTTTGTGTGTTGATTTTGTATCCTGAAACTTTACTGAAATCACTTATCAACTCTGAGAGGTTTTTTTGTTGAGGCTTTAGGCTGTTCGATATATAGGATCATGTCATCTGCAAACAGGGACAGTTTGACTTCATCTTTTCCAATCTGGATGCCCTTTATTTCCTTCTCTTGTCTGATTGCTCTGACTAGTACTTCCAACACTATGTTGAATAGGAGTGGTGAGATTGGGCATCCCTGTCTAGTTCCTGTTCTTAAGGGAATAGCTTTCAGCTTTTCCCCATTCAGGATGATATTGGCAGTGGGCTTATCACATATGGCTTTAATTGTGTTGAGATACTTTCCATCTATACCTAACTCATAGAGAGTCTTTTTTCAGGAACAAATGTTGAATTTTGTCAAATGCTTTTTCAGTATCTATAGAGATGATCAAATTGTTTTTGTCTTTGCTTTTATTGATGTGGTGTATCACATTTATTGATTTGTGTATATCAAACCAAACTTGCATCCCTGGGATGAATCCCACTTGATCATGGTGTATAATTTTGTGTATGTGTTGCTGTATTCTGTTAGCTAGTATTTTATTGAGGGATTTTGCATCTATATTCATCAAGGATACTGGCCTGTAATTTTTTCTTTTTGTTGTATCTTTTTCTGGTTTTGGTCTCAGGTTGATGTTTGCCTCATAGAATGAGTTTGGGAGAATGGCCTCTGTTTCAATCTTTTGGAATAGTTTGTAGAGAACTGGTATCAATTCCTCTTTGAAGGTTTGGTAGAACTCTGCAGTGAACCCATCCAGTCCTGGGCTTTTCTTTCTTGAGAGCCTTCTGATAACAGCTTCAATCTCTTTTATTGTTAATAGTTGGTTCAGATGTTCTATATCTTCTTGGCTCAGTTTTGGTAGTTTGTATGTGTCCAGAAATTTATCCATTTCCTCCAGATTCTCAAATTTGTTGCATATAGTTGTTCATAGTAGTCTTTAATGATTCCTTCTATTTCTGACATTTCAGTTGTAATATCACCTTTTTCACTTCTAATTTTTGTTATTTCGGTCTTCTATCTTCTTTTCTTTGTTAGCCTTGCTAATGGTTTGTCAGTTTTATTTATTTTTTCAAAAAAACAATCTCTTATTTCATTGCTCTTTTGTATCATTTTTGGGGTTTCAATTTCATTTAATTCTGCTCTGATTTTAATTATTTCTTTCCATCTGCTAACTTTGGGTTTGGATTGTTCTTGTTTTTATATTTCTTTAAGGTGAAGTGTTAGTTGTTCACTTGCCATCTGTCCATTCTTCTGAAGTAATCATTTAATGTGGTAAACTTCCCCCTTAGTACTGCTTTTGCAGTATCCCAGAGGTTTTTGTATGATGTGTCATTATTTCTATTAGCTTCAAAATTTTTTTTGATATCCTGTTTTATTTCTTCTTGGACCCATATGTCATTAAGTAGAATGTTGTTTAATTTCCATGTGTTTGTATAGTTTCCAGAGGTTCGTTTGTTATTGATTTCTAATTTTAATCCATTCTGATCTGAAAAAATACATGGAATAATTCCAATTTTTTGAATTTGTTGAGACTTTATTTGTGTCCTAACATGTGGTCTATCCTGGAGAATGTTCCATGAGCTGATGAGAAGAATGAATATCCTGAGGTTGTTGGATGGAATGTTCTGTAGATATCTGCCAAGTCCAATTGGGCTAAAGTGTTGTTTAGACCTTGTATTCTCTACCGATTTTTTGCCTAGATGATCTGTCCAATGTTGAGAGTGGGATGTACAGGTCCCATGCTATTATGGTATTAGTATCTATCTCATTCTTTAGATCTAATAGTGTTTGCTTTATAAATCTGGCTCCTCCAACATTGGTTGTATATATATTTATGATTGTTATGTCTTCTTGATAGATAGATCCTTTTATCATTATATAGTGGCCTTCTTTATCTCTTTTTGTGGTTTTTGCTTTAGCATCTATTTTATATGATATAAGAATAGCTATTCCAGATTGTTTTTTGTTCCTATTTGTAGGGTATATATTTTTCCATCTTTTTGCTCTTAGTCTATGTGTGTCTTTACAGGTAGGGTGAGTCTCTTGAAGGCAGCATATTGTTGGGTCCATCTTTTTAATCCAGTTAGCCAGTCTGTGTTTCTTGAGTGGTGAATTCAATCCTTTATATTTAGAGTTATTAATGAATGGTGTTGATTTACTCCTGGCATTTTATTAATTTTTTGTTTAGATGTCTTAAATATCCTTTGTTCCTTTCTTCCTGATTTTCTGTTTGTCTTCTGTGTTTATTGGTTTCTTGGGGTGGTAGATAAACTATGTTTTCTCTTTGTTGTTAGCATTTTTGTTTTACTGGTGGGTTTTGTTCTTTCTTGAGTATTCATGGCAGTGATGGTTGTTTTTCAGATATCTAACCCAGTACTCCCTAGAGAATTTCTTGTAAGTCTAGTCATGTGGTAGTGAACTCCTGAAGTTTTTGTCTGTCTGAGAAATATACTATTTGTCCTTCATTTCAGAAGGATAGCCTTGCCAGGTAAGGTATTCTTGGCTGGAAATTTTTGTCCTTTACTATTTTGAATATACCATCCCATTCTTTTCTGGCTTTTAGGGTTTCTGATGAAAAGTCTGATCTTAGTCTGATTGGGGCTCCCTTATAGGTGACTTGCCACTTCTCTCTTGCGGTTTTTAAAATTCTTTTTTGTCTTTGAGTTTTGCCAGTTTGACTATCATATGTCTTGGAGAGGACCCTTTGGGGTTGAATATGTTTATGGATCTTTGGGCCTCCTGAATTTGAAGATCTGTGACTTTCCCTATACCTGGGAATTTTTCTGCTATTATTTCATTGAATATGTTTTCAATGCCATTTACTTTTTCCTCCCCTTCTGGAAAATCCATGATTCAGGTATTTGAGCACTTAAGGTTGTCTGTTATCTCTCTTAGATTTTCTTCAATTTTTCAAATTCTTTTTTTCTTTTTTCTGGTCTGCATGTGTTAATTCAAACATTCTGCTTTCAAGGTCAGAAATTCTCTCTTCTTGTTCTAACCTGCTGGTTACACTCTCTGTTGTGTTTTTTAGTTTTGTTGAATGAATCCTTCAGCTTCACAAGCTCTGCTACATTCTTTTTCAGGGCATTTATTTCTTTGCACATTTCTTCTTTCAGGTCCTGTATATTTTTTCTCATTTCATTGTGTTATCTAACTGAGTTTTCTTGTATCTCATTTAGTTTGCTTAGAATTGTTGCTCAAAATTCCTTGTCAGTCACTTCAAGGACTTCCTGTTCTATAAGATCTAGAGCTTGAGATTTATTATTTTTTTCTTTGGCAGTGATGTACTTTCTTGATTTTTCATATTTCTGGTATCTTTCCTTTGGTGTTTAGTCATTGTGGCAGGGGATATCACAGTCTGTCCTGGATCCTGTTGGGACTGCCAATTCTGGGCAGCAGGAACCAGCCCGGGCAGGGGTTTCCATGGTGCCTGCCTCTTGCAGCATGGCTGGCTCCATGTGTTTGGGTCTGGTGGCTCTTGGGCCTCTGGGCAGCAGGGACTGGCCGGGGATGAGGGTCTCATGGTGCCTGCCTGTTCCAGCATGGCCAACTTGGGTCATGTGGGCCCAGTGGCTCTCAGGCCTCTCTAGGCAGAGGGGACTGACCTGGGCTGGAGGTCCCATGGCTCCTGCCTGTTCCAGTGCAGCTGACTCAGAGCCTTTAAATAGGATTTAAATACTTAAAACAGTGAGGTATAAAAATAAAAAATATCATTGATAAATAGTTCTTCAGAGAAAGTTCATGATATCCTCCTGCAGAAAATCTTGGAGCAGTCTGTGTTCCTAACATTTTTGGTTTTAGGCATTTTGCCCTTATTTTACTTTGATGGACACTTCCATTAACAAAATGCAGTTTATAATTCAAAGCAGGACACTTAGAGAGTTAATGGGGATACTATTATTATATCAAGACAAAATGTATAGCCAGAATTGCCCTAGCAAGCAAGGAGATATGATCACCTTCCTTTCTTGAGCAAGTTTAGTGTGTCATTTTCTGTTTTATGTTATCAAAAATCTTAAGTAAATCAATTCCAATGGCTTTAGTGTTGCTAAATATAACGGATGCTTCAATCATTACGAGACTTGATATCTCAACAGCATTTACCACCTCTGATTGCCTTTTCTTTATGGTAATGCTCTCCTCTAGGCATCTACATTTGTTTTCCTCTTGCTTCTCCCTAGTGTCCTTTCTTCTGGAGTCTCCTCATTATTGAGCGATAATTCCCCATGGGTCTTTCACATTTCTGTATATCTTGTGAGAAGCAATAATTGCCCTTTGTTTGACTTTACCTTTTCAAAGATGTTTGTATAGCAAGCAGATACACAGAGTGGTGTCTCACTCTGGAATAATGGGCAGGTATACTTATTGTCTAATACAGTAAAGATAATGTCTCCCTCTAGAACAAAGGGTAAGAAGGCTTATTGCCCTTTATAAAGGATTAAGGTTTTTTAAGCTCAGGGTTCCTATTCTGTAACATAGTCCAATACAAAGATTGGGTTCCTTAAGTTCAGGGTTCCTATCTTGTGACATAGTCCAAAGCATATGTAGGCATCCATCTGGGCTCATTTTTATTAATTTATTAATTTGTGAGAGTTGGGGGTAAGGGGAACTGCCATAAATATACTGATACACATTTGACTTGCAGACTTGAGTAATAAA
>NW_007733842.1:14875-18468 GCF_000696425.1 Galeopterus variegatus
GTCGTCCCTAATTTTAAAAGCTCAAGAACCCTGGGAAGAAACCAGAATTCGTGTCAAGAGTCCTAATGACTACAGTATTTTTTTTTTTTTATAAAAGCTCTGCATTATTCTCTTTCCTTCTTATTCAGAATCCTACTCTGACATGCTTCCTAATTACAGTACTTCCTGACTTCTGCTTTTCTATGGGCAAAACACTTGGAAAACTCCTTTGCCTGAGCAGTCAACTCAGTATAAAATTTACTTCCCTCATCCTCACCTGTTGACTTGATTTGCATTCCTTTCTACTTGGAAATGCTTTTTCACTTGATAACCATCTTTAATTTCTCAGTCTCCTTTCAGTCACAATTAAAGAGATCTTTCACTTGAAAATTTTACACCTTCTTACTTATGCATCTCTGTAGCAGTTCATTCTGCTTTGAATTGCTAATTATTTATCTGTTATCCTCTTCTGCTAGAACTAGGAACTGAGTTTTACATCTCGATATGTAGCACAGTGCTTTGTAGAAAGAAGGTGCATAGTTAATATTTGTTAAGTAAGATTGAACAGAGGAAGAGATTGTACTACATATTTTTTCATATTAGTTTGAACCATTTGACATTACTAGTATTTTATTATTTTGAACTACAAAAATAGCACTTCATGTAATGCAACCTCATTTTTATTGGTTTCAATACCAGCTACCAGCATTAGTATGAAGATGATATCTAATAAATTTTTATATACTTGTATTGAATCTTCAAAATTAAGAGGAGAATTTGCAGTGTCAAAAACAAAGTATTTGGCTGTCCTAAGTGAAGGAATTGATCCTTATTTCCCCATTCCCAAAACACAAATTAGGTGAAAATGATTAGTTGTTATAGAAATTAAATAATCATAAAAACCAAGGTCTCTAAATTTAATCAAAGTAAAATCTACAGAATGAGAAAGACCTACTACGCAAATGTATCGTCACTGTCATTTGCTTATTAGGATTGGCTACTTGTGTTTGACACATTATCTCATTTTTCTAGATTACCTGATGATACCATAGATACATTACATTTTTTTGTACATCTGCAATAATGGAGGTTCTTTTATATAGGCAGTAACATGTATATTAAAAATAACAGTCATTGATTTTTATTAGCTGTTATTATTTTATCTTACATATTCCTTTTTCAAAAAAGCAAGAAAGTCATACCCTGTTTAGCTTACATGGTCCAATAGTATGAATTAGTATAAAAAACAACTTAAATATTTTTAGATATTTCTACCTAACCAGAGATAAATTCTAAAAGAATATGAAACCATGAAATTCACCCCTGCTATATCACAGTCACAAATTGTGAATATTCTGAAAGACAGAAAAAAAAATGATTATCTTATGTAACATGATTGCTCTACTCATACTTCTGTGAAGATTGAAAAAAAAGACAAAAAAAAAAAAAGAAAAAAAATGATTATCTTATGTAACATGATTGCTCTACTCATACTTCTGTGAAGATTGAAAAATTAAAAACTGCAAAGCAGTTTATGCTGTTTAAAAGCAGATGATATATAAGAGCCACTTAAGCTTCAGAAGTGCTACCTGTCATTATATCTCCCACACCACTGAGAGAAATTAGATGTTTGAAAAGCTGTAATGTGCCTTTTACTTGTAATGCTCTGGCTTTAATTTCCTCTCTGTGGAGTAACTCTGATGTGATGGTGCCTGTCTGTTTAATTTGAATATGATATTTTTCTTTATAGAAGTAAAATATGAAACCCAAAGAAATATTTTTTCTATTTGCATTTATACTGTCCATTTAAAATATAGTAGCACTTCCAATCATTTCCATTACATACAAAAATATGCCAATTTTCTGTATTTTAAATCTTATAACAGGACATTAAAAGGGACTTATTCTTCCCCAGTGTCTATTGAAATGTCAGTGACGCCAAATTAGATACTAAAATGATTGTGAGACCAATCCGCATATAGAGCTTTAGAGAAAGAATAATCCACTACTCTTAAATTGTAGCACCTCCCCCAAGAATATAAACATAGAAGAAAATTTGGGAAAGGAAGATTTTGTAAAATAATTCTGTAAACTTGTTACACTACTGATCAAGGCCTGGAAAAAAAATAGAATATATAAATATATCTGTTGTCATATAGACCAAGGGCTCATGCCTGAGCCACATCTTCGAAAGCTACAGTGGAATTGTGGATGGAGGTCCAAATTGCACCACTCAACCCATTCCCTTGAGCATTCCAATATGGAAAAGAAATGCTACAGGGTCCACTGCTTTAGGAACAGAGCCCGGATAACTTCTAGAGTTTGTTGGATTGGCGAATGTTCCCAGTGGATCTTTTGCCCATTGTGAGGTCTCTGTGGATTCATTTTAATAGAAATCCCAGATGAGGTGAGTCAACCTTAGCTCCAAGGGTCTGGGTTTATTTGACCAACATGCAGAGATTGACAAAGAAGAAAGAAGTTACACCTTAAAGATGAAGGCATTCCTATGAGGAAGCTCCTGGACAGGGGTTCTAGGAAGAAACTGACAAAATTCCAACATTTTCATTACTGAATTAGTACAATCCTATCCAGATCACTTAGGGACCCCAGCTTTAACCACCTCCCAGGCCCAGACAGTTGTGGGCCAACTAGCCAAAGAAGCATTTTTACTCCCCATTCACTCAGCTTGGCTGAGAACAAAACAACTCTAGTGAGTACAGGTGAGTACAGGAGGGTTGGGTAGGGAACACGAAGGACAAGAAACCAAACCCACACCAATTTCTTTTCCAATTCAGTTGCACCATGCAAAAGAGGCTAGAGAAAAAGAGGGAAGAATTAATTCTAAATCAATTCATACCATCAAGATGTAAACATCCATGTGATTGGATATTTTAATCACTGACTTGAAGCATATTTTTTTTGTTTGTTATTAAAAGGGCTTTTTAATATCTGTGAATTATCAGGAAAGTTATTGTCTTGTACTAGTCTACACTCAAGGGCAGGAGAGATTACAGCATTAAATACATCTGAAGGGACTATAGGAGACCAAACTAAAGTTGTATTTTGATCCAAGATTTCCAGTAATTTTATATGTATTTATATGCATATTTATACATGCATGTTCACTTGTGGCATTAAAGACTTTAAAAAATGTAAAATAGGGCCGGCCCGGTGGCGCACTGGAGAGTTCCCGCCAAGGGTTCAGATCCCATGTGGAGACCGGTTCCCGCTCACTGGCTGAGCGTGGTGCGAGCACAACACTGAGGGTTGCAATCCTGTTGCCGGTCACGAAAAAAGACAAAAAGGAAAAAAAAAAAAAAGACAAAAAGGAGAAAAATAAAATGTAAAATAATCAAATAAATTATGCATTTTATTTCTTGTAACACACAAACAATTTAATTTATTCATATTCGTTCCTATTCAACCTTCTCCATTAAAATTAAAAGCAGAGATGTTTAAATTGATCTACAGAAGCAGCATCAGTTGGTTGAGAGCCTACTTAGGGAAGGTTTGTTTACTCTAAACATGTTTCTGAAACATACAAGAGATATGTATGACGAGGGAAGTCTTGGCAATTGTATTTTCCAGTATCTCTCTCTCTCTCTTTTTTTTTT
>NW_007733842.1:19064-24587 GCF_000696425.1 Galeopterus variegatus
TATATACATACATATATATATATATATATATATATATGTATGTATATATATATATGTGTGTATATATATATGTGGGACATGAAATAATAAAGAGAATTAAATTGCACAATATTAAGCTAAAAAGTTGTTTACAAATTAATTTAAAATGAGATGATTAAATTGTTACATGGGAAAAGAAATCGATGAGTATGTTTTTATTTTAAAATATTTTAATAGGTTTTTATTATCTTCCCAGCATCTAAATGTGCTTGTCTAAATATAACAAAAATATTCCTGTGTTTCCTAGTCTTGTAAAATGTTAGGTGACTTGTTTAAAATGTGCATCAAATTTTGCAATATCTCCATGGATAGTGTTGTTGTTTGACAGCACTTGAGGCTGCATATGAAAATGTGTTTGAACTTTTTTTTTCAGTAGATGTTTCTGTTATGCTTTAGGATTTTGTAGGTGAGCATGTAATAACTGGAACCTTAAAAGAGAAAAACATTTCAATTCTGTCACCAAATATTTATCCTATGGTTTTATTTGGGGAAGAGGGAAGAAAATGCATTTGTTTAGTTTCTGAGAACATAGGTTTGGTACAGTAGAGAGAAAATTGTTTTTCAGAATCTGACTTAGCTGATGTCAAATTCCAGATCCACCACTTATTCCCTAGTGTCTTAAGATTTCTGAAGTTAATTTTCCCAGCAAATAATTTTTAACTAACTGAAAGACGTCTTGTGAAGACCAAAGGAGGATTTATGGATCAATATTGTACAGTGAGTTCTTAATTCAAAAATTCCTCCTACTGTAGACACACAGACTAAAAGGGAAAAAATAAAAAAAACATAGCAGAGCTTAGAGAAAACTTCATGTATCTGAAATAGAATGGACTCACAAAATGGTCGAGTATGGGTGAGGTCACATGTATGTGGGGTTTGAGATCATGAATCAGGCTGCTGTATGGAGATGCCAAAATAACTTAATTGGAAATCTAGTTTCAGGGATATATTTAAGGACCAAAGTCAGGGATTGGAGGGAGGTGTAACCCAAGCTCACTTTTAAATGAGGCTGAGATTAGCAGGGAAGTGGGAGGCAAAGATATAGTTTTGCTACCAGGATCTAAGCCAAATATGCTTTTGGATCTGCTGTATTCTGGGATCTTACAGTCACTCCAAGCCAATTACCTGAGGTATTTCTTTTTTGGAAGATGATATAGGCCTAAGGAGGCAACTGCAAAGCAAGTAGTCAGGAGTGATAAAATTGAAAGGAGAGCTAGAGAGATAGGAAGGAGAGAGAGAGAGAGAGAGAGAAAGAGAGAGAGAGAGAGACTATTCAGAATGAGCTTAGAAATAAAAATTCCAAAACACACAATAAAAATCTCATACTAGGAAAATTGCCTAGAAAAATTTATAATTCAGAATAGGAGTTTTCTAACAGTAAATTGAAAATAACTATTTTGAGTATGTACAAAGAGATAAATGCAAATATAAAATAAATAAGCCAGTTAAGTCAGAGATGAAACAAAATAGTATACAGGTGGATATAAAGACCTTCAAATATAGTCATTGGTATAAATATTAAATAAGATGAAATCAGCTAGATTTAGAGTAACTTAGATAATTAACAAAACATCATAAATGATTCAGAATGCAGAAACAAACTGAGTTTTATAACATGTGAAACAGAAGTTGAGAGAGAAGACAGATGGAGAATCTACAACAATAAGGAAAATGCAGTAAGAGGAAATGAGAAAATGGAGCAAAACCAGCGTTCAAAAACAAGAAACAAACTGAGTTTTAAAACATGTGAAACAGAAGTTGAGAGAGAAGACAGATGGAGAATGTAGAACAATAAGGAAAATGCAGTAAGAGGAAATGAGAAAATGGAGCAAAACCAGCGTTCAAAAACATACTTGTTGAGAATTTTCTAGAACTGAGGAAACATGGGAAACAAGAGCTCTAAGTACAAAGTAGGACACATAAAAGCAATCTCGCACTATCACATCATATTTAATCTCTAGAGCATCAAAATTAAGAATAAAATCTTGAAAGCTTCCAGAGATAAAAGACAAATTACCTGCAAAGGAATGGCATTTTGATTGACATGGAAATTCTTACCAGTATCAAGAGAGATTACGGAACAGTAAATGGATAGCTTAAAATAATAAAAATATCTATCACTCTAAATTTTATAATCATGAAAATCATTTGTTATGGGTGAGGAAAAATAAAAGACTAAGATAATTTGACATGCACAGTCCATCACTAAGTGAGATTGTTATGAATGGATTTTATTATTAAAGAAAAGAGAACCCAGAGAGAAGGCATGGCATATGGATATAATAGTGATCTAAGAAATTAATAAATTATTTCAGTATTGTCTGATGATGGTAATAATAAATTTCATGTATTTACAGACAGACTAGAACTATTACTCTAAACATCTATAACATGCTTAGGAAGCATAATGAG
Organism: Galeopterus variegatus; assembly: GCF_000696425.1. Classification (NCBI taxonomy): domain Eukaryota; kingdom Metazoa; phylum Chordata; class Mammalia; order Dermoptera; family Cynocephalidae; genus Galeopterus; species Galeopterus variegatus. Next base: position 21,516 of record NW_007733842.1, read on the forward strand.
TAGTTAAAGGATAAAATCCTTGTCAAGATTAAGATTGAATATAAACTGTAGATTAACTGTAGATTTTATCTGATCTATGTAAGTTGTATTTACAGCTTAAAATCTGCAAGCAACTCCAATATGGAACAATTTGAACATTAAAAAATACAATGATAGTTATAAATAATAACTCACTAGATAACATGAGTTCATGATATAAGTATATAAATGAATTAAAAATAAATAAATGGGGAGGAAAGGAAAGTTTTTTCATGAATGCCAACTAAAGAAAAATAAATGAGGGAATCATGAAGTCAGAAAATCATCAGCGGTTTCTGAAAGCAGTATGTAAATGTTTGGTTAGGGAGCAGATAGTTACCTAGTTTTCAAATATCTCATTGAGAATTGCTTATTTATTACAAAAAGAAAAATAGTAACTTTAAAGTTTTCAAATTTTAAAGAAGAAAATTTAATCTTTGAACATATAACTCAGCAATCAAATATAACATATCCAATACTGGGGCAACTCAACATCCTGTGAGTCCTGATATAATGCTTCAAGGACATGGTATTACTTTTGTGGTATTCCTGCTGAAAATTCATAACCTGAATCAATCATAATAAATCATCTCACAAACCCAAATTGAAGGAAAGTCTCCAAAATAACTGGCCTATATACTCTTCTAAAGTGTTGAAATACAGAAAGGCAAAGAAAATCTTAGTAATTGTTCCAGATTAAATTAAATGAATGCAACAAAAACTAAAGGCAATTTGTGATCCTTGATTGGAAACTAGACTGGAAAAAACTAGGTAATAGGACATTATTAAGACAATTGAAAATATTTGAACATGGGCTGTGAACTATATAATATTATTTCATTAATGTTAAATATCCTGCTTTTGATGTTTGAAATGTTTAAATAAGAGAATATCCCTGTTTTTAAGAAAATATAAATGAAATAGTTTGGAGTAAAGTAACAACTCCAATACTCTATCTTCAATTCCCTCTCAAATGCATCTAAAAAACTATATGTATATATGTATAATGTGTATACATATGTATTATAAATAACATGCAATTTAACTTATATAGGTTCATATTTACATATAATCTGAGAGAAATGGAGGAAGATAAGAAATTAAGAGGAAATTCTTATAGAGGAGGGATTTAATCTACAGATTCCATATGAGTAGAGGGATGAAAAATATTGAGGTAAAGATAAAAATAAAGAGGCAAAGTAAAAGAATGGTAAAAAATGAAATGCAATATAAGATGATATTAATAAAGAAAATGGAGCAGAACATTTTATAGGTGCTACTCAAACCCTGGATCCTAAACAGCTGGCTTGACTTTAATCACCGATTTAAGTTACAGAAAATTATACATACACCATGCCAGTCAGTATCTTTTTAAAAATTAATACTATATTTTATTTAATGGAAAAATAATTTCAAATATATTGCTATTAATTTATTTAAAAAATTAGGATACAGTGTCTTAATGCAGTGTTTCCCTGAGTCATTTGAGAATGTTGTCAAAATAATTCCAACAAAAGGTATCATTTCCAAAAACTTGTGATATAGGTGACAGTGTCTCATTTTAGTTGAACCTTATTACTTTTTGAGAGTTTAANCCTAGTTAAGGAAGGTTTGTTTACTCTAAACATGTTTCTGAAACATACAAGAGATATGTATGAGGAGGGAAGTCTTGGCAATTGTATTTTCCAGTATCTCTCTCTCTCTCTTTTTTTTTTTCTCATGTTTAAGAAAAATTTTATAATTGCATATAAATTGTTAAATCAAATTAAGTTTTGGCCTGAAGATGCCTCCACACTTGACTCCTTATGTAACAAACAGAAGCCTCGCTTACTACTTAAGCTAACTGAAAGCCTAATTGGGGAGAATACTTTTGTAACAACTGAGTCTCAGCCAATCAGGGCAGCTAAGCTTCAGGCAATCACTCTGACGTCACTTCTGTTTTTATTCATAGAAGTCTCACCACCTTGCAACCCTGGAGTTCTTAGTACTTGTTCTGGTTCTGAGGGCTGCTCGATTTGTGAGTTATTGTTGTTTGGCCTTTTGTTTTGTTTTTTTTTTCTCAGTTAATCTCAGCTAAATTTAACTTGTCTAAGATTTTTTCTTTTTAACATTTGTTTCTTTGACTCTTTAATATGTGTCCTATTTTATGTCCTGGTAGTAAGGAAGTAAGGTGACTTTCTCTCTCTCTCTCTCTCTCTTCCCTTCCCCTTTCTCTCTTTCTCTTTTTCTCTCTTCGCTCTATTCCTCCCCATCTATCTATCCATCCATCCAAGCATTTTCAAGAAGTTATAGCTATGGGCTTTCTGGTTACCTTGTTCTGGAATATACAGCCAAAATTATCTCATTTATTTTCATAGCCCTGTTTCTGAGCTCCCCCTTTGGAATCTTGACTCTGCCCTCTGAATGCTGCTTCCTTTTTCATGAAAGGGGCAGCATTTGCAGCTGATCATTTTTTTCAAACTCTAACAAGTAGTCCAAACTTCAGATGCTCTGGCAATCATGGAATCACTGCAAGAACAGGTAAGTCATTATGTACATGTTATGGAGTTATTGATATGGAAAATGGTTTATTTTATATTTTGATTACAAAAGTATCATAAGGAGTTTACATTCATGTAGAATAGGCAATTTTGATTTATAGTTTTAACTCAGAGCTAAATTCCTACATTCTGTTATAATATAGTCCAAAAATATCTGCACTGCTTAGACATCCCATAACATCATGCTGATCCATTAAACCAGTGTTATCATACTGATTCAAGAGAACCTGATCAGCGAGTAGTGGCTAGTACACCAGAGATGTGGGTGAACACATGCACTTCAGTGGGTGCCAGATAAACTCTATGAAGATTCAGAAACATACCTCATACGTGAAGTGCTTCTATTATTCCTATGGTCTGGGCATACCATGATATTTGCTCCAAGAATAACAAATTTTATCTCCTACTGCAGAGAAAGAATCACCGCACTGGTAGGGCTTTTTTTGGTTCTATAATCAACATAGTTCACACCTATGAATGCACTGATTTGGACTACATATTAGGGGAAGCAAAA
>NW_007733842.1:25303-43659 GCF_000696425.1 Galeopterus variegatus
TGGATTCTAAGTACAGACGGTCCCCAACTTATGATGGTTCAACTTATGATTTTTTGACTTTACAATGGGTTTATCAGGGTATTAAATGCATTTTTGACTTACAATATTATAGACTTAAGAATGGTTTATTGGTAACCTCATCTTTAAATGCATCTGAAGTTACCAAAGGGAGCATGGACCTTTGGAGTCAGATAGAGCTGGATTTGAGCTCTGCCACTTACTAGCCGTGTTAACTTTGGACAAACTCCTAACTTCTCCAAATCTCAATTTCTTTATTAGTAGAATATAGATAATGATACTCCTTAAATACAGAAAGGCAAAGAAAATCTTAGTAATTGTTCCAGATTAAATTAAATGAATGCAACAAAAACTAAAGGCAATTTGTGATCCTTGATTGGAAACTAGACTGGAAAAAACTAGGTAATAGGACATTATTAAGACAATTGAAAATATTTGAACATGGGCTGTGAACTATATAATATTATTTCATTAATGTTAAATATCCTGCTTTTGATGTTTGAAATGTTTAAATAAGAGAATATCCCTGTTTTTAAGAAAATATAAATGAAATAGTTTGGAGTAAAGTAACAACTCCAATACTCTATCTTCAATTCCCTCTCAAATGCATCTAAAAAACTATATGTATATATGTATAATGTGTATACATATGTATTATAAATAACATGCAATTTAACTTATATAGGTTCATATTTACATATAATCTGAGAGAAATGGAGGAAGATAAGAAATTAAGAGGAAATTCTTATAGAGGAGGGATTTAATCTACAGATTCCATATGAGTAGAGGGATGAAAAATATTGAGGTAAAGATAAAAATAAAGAGGCAAAGTAAAAGAATGGTAAAAAATGAAATGCAATATAAGATGATATTAATAAAGAAAATGGAGCAGAACATTTTATAGGTGCTACTCAAACCCTGGATCCTAAACAGCTGGCTTGACTTTAATCACCGATTTAAGTTACAGAAAATTATACATACACCATGCCAGTCAGTATCTTTTTAAAAATTAATACTATATTTTATTTAATGGAAAAATAATTTCAAATATATTGCTATTAATTTATTTAAAAAATTAGGATACAGTGTCTTAATGCAGTGTTTCCCTGAGTCATTTGAGAATGTTGTCAAAATAATTCCAACAAAAGGTATCATTTCCAAAAACTTGTGATATAGGTGACAGTGTCTCATTTTAGTTGAACCTTATTACTTTTTGAGAGTTTAAACTGTTACACTTTCCTCTGTGTAACCAAGATGGAAAAAAGAAAAAGAATTCACTCAAAGTACCATGAGTGAGGCCTGGAGGGATTGCTACCCATCAGGGAGCAGCAGCCCCGATTCAAAATCAGCCTTTCTTTTTATTGACAAGACAAGGAAGTTTTACAAGAAAAAATCAGTTGATTCAATCATCAAAGAAGGACATAAAAACAGGCAGTGTAAAACTTGTAACAGCAGTAAATTAATAATGTGACATTCCAGAATGTAATTTGTAAAAAGATAGGTTCATTCACCAACAAACAGCTTATCCTTAGTAAACATTTTCTTTTCCACATATTTCCTTCAGCAATTTCCTGAGCATATCTAAACAGCATTCAAGCAGTTTCCTTAACATATCTTAAGAAAGATCAGTAGGTTAAATAGTCAATAGTCATTCAAGCCGGAATGAAACCAGCAACATAAAACAGTCAAAGTACCCAATCCCATCCCTGTACAGTGATTAGAATTGATTGGATGGCTTTTGCCAAACTTATCTGTGGACTCTTGTCCCCTTACTCAAGAGTCTCTTGGTTCATTCATGCATTACCTAAATATCCTATTCTAAGATCAAAGGAGATTCAAGATTTCTAACCCACTACATTAAACTATGGGATATATACACTTTATTATCATAAACAATTTAATTATCAAAACATATTCACATGCATCCTAAACTGTAACAGACTTGACAAATAATTCAAATTCTACAAGTAAGATGTAGACATACACATAGCATTCCTTTCTGGGAGGGCCCTGAATCTGTCAGATGCAGCTTCCCCATTTCTTCCTTCTCTCTTCTGGGATGTGTTTTTGTTTCAGAGTAACAGTGATTGGTTAACAATGTGTGCTGAGCAGTGATCTCAGAGGAAGTCACTTTGTGGTTTCTTAGCTTTACATCCTGGGGGTCACACATATAGAAAAGAAATGTGTAGCTAATTTCCATCCTTCAAGCCAGCCATGCCCCTAATTCATGAACCCTGGGATCACTCACATTAAGCAATTTGGACAGCCCAGGAATATCTTGCTAAATAAAATGTTTTAGGTAAGGATTCCCTAATACCTTTTCACTAATAAACATCATTCAATTGTGTGTAAGGAGGTTGGATGGGGATAATTCATTTCTTTGGACATTGCCAATGTCAGTCATCTTGGGGGCATCTTCAAGTAGGGAAGGTAGAAGTCACAGGCAACCTCTTATGCTTTCCTTCCCATATAGACAAATAAGTAGCCCATGGTTCCTAAAAGGTTAGAAAAATTCTATTTTCAAATTAGGGGAATGATATCATTTTGGAAATGTAATCAAATGATTTAATTTGTGGAATCACTCCATTTTTGCGTGGCTACTGATTTTCCTGCAACTGTCTCTTTATATTGCGTTTTCCTGGTCACAGATGAGGGACTTTAGACTGGAGGGTAGGTAGTATTGTGGAAGAAACCAATGGAAAAAAAAAAAAAGGCCCCCCCCCCCAGAAATTCCTTATATATTTTTCTCTCATTTTAAGACAGAGTCAAAAAAAATTTTATAATTCGGGGAATTTTGTAATTAAGTCAGGTGGCTATACTTACAGTCATTATAAGTGAAGTATTTTGGATGTTCAGAAAGGGGAAAAGTTTGATAAGGACATACTATGAACATTTCTTAAAGCACGTTTCCTCTATCAATTAAATACAATTTCAAATATTTTAGTTTGTAATTTGGGGGCCGGCCCGGTGGCGCACTGCTACAGTGCGCCGCTTGGGAAGCGCGGCAGCGCTCCTGCCGAGGGTTCGGATCCCACATACAGACCGGTTCCTGCTCACTGGCTGAGCGAGGTGTGGGCGCAGCACCGAGGGTTGCGATCCCGTTGCCGGTCCCGGTCCGGTACGGGCGCGACACATAGGGTTGCGATCCGTTGCCGGACACGAAAAAAGACAAAAAGGAAAAAAAAAAAAATTTAGTTTGTAATTTGTTAACCTATTTTGTTTTCTTCAAGAAAATAATCACTAACATTTAATTTTCTAGTAAGCTTAAATCTACATTTAATTTTAGTTTTTGAAAATGAAAAGGGTACATAACTGGCAGTTTAATCATCACTGGTAATTCTATTCATTTTTTCACCAGCTTAAAATAATCCTACCACTTTCCCTGTATTTTTTTTAAAGATAATTTATAAAATTTATACATGTAGGGTACAAAGTTGACTTCCAGTAGTTGTGTACAATATGTGATGGTCAGATCAGAATAGTTAGCTTATCCGTCATTACAAAAGGTTCAGACAGTTAGTTGGAGAATTAGAGAAGCAATTGTCAAGTGGCCATTCTGAAATGTCAATTGTGTCCAGATTCTGAAGCGTGGTGCTAATGCGGAAGTCTATGGCAAGCTAGTGCCTCTGTGTGGATATTACCTCTGCCTGTCTACACAATCTACATGTGCTCTACATATGAGTCTGTGGCAGTTATTCAACAAGGCCATAGTAGACAGGAGGAAAAGAACACAGAGCAAAGTCCAAGTTGTAATCAACCTATCTCTGTATCTGTCTGTCACACCATCTGACTGCAATGATCTATAGAGAGCAATGGCCACTGCTCCACTTCTACCTTCCAAATATCATGCAAGTTTCTCTTTAGGCCAACTCTAACTGAAAACGTAAAGGGAAAGGAATTCTGGGAAATGTAATTCCCATCTTAACAAAGTTAAGATAGCACCTAGTCCTATTACCACAGTGCTTGTTAGTTTCAAACAATGAATAAGTAATGTTCAACAAGAAAGTTAGAATATAAAATAAATTTAATTATATGTTACAATAACACTTAAAATCAAATTCACAATAAAAAATTAAACTGCAAAATAAAAAGAAAACCAAACCCAAAGCATTCGGTTCAATATTTTCCTACAGAACAGGCAAAATTATGCTAAAACATATTATGATCTTTGTTCAAAGATGCTACTTTAAGAAGCCATCTTCTAAATAGTGAATTATATAAAATATATTTACACGGGTATCTCATATTGAAATAGCTTTTATTTAATAGTAAATTAATTATTATTATTATTATCAATTTAGTCATTAACCTTGAGCAAAACTGTATTGAATATTTTTTTAGGGCAGAATAAATTCACAAAGCAGACTAAAACACCAATACATACATAAAAAGTTTTGATTATAATGGTGTTTTATACTTCCTGTTTGGTTCCAGGTTATGTAAAAGGAATGTGGTAAGTCATAATCTTAAGAATAAATAATCTCTTCCTTTATTAAAGTCTAAAAGCACTTATCTCTGAGTTCTGTATGGCTGTTCCTCTCATGCATTGTTATAATTTATGTCATGTTATTATCTGCCTCAAAATACTCCAAGTTTATTGGTAGCAAGCAGTTTTCTTGTGTTATTTATTACTCCCTTCTGTCAGTGCCTACCAGAGGGCAGGATCTCCCTTCTGTCAATGCCTACCAGAGGGCAGGAGACATGCCAGATATAGAAAAAACAAAACAAAAAAGTGGTTATAAGAGACTATAAATTTAAACTAACAAAATATTAATAATCACTTATTACTCCCTTCTGTCAGTGCCTACCAGAGGGCAGGAGACATGCCAGATATAGAAAAAACAAGACAAAAAAGTGGTTATAAGAGACTATAAATTTAAACTAACAAAATATTAATAATCACTTATTTTAAAGATAAATTAATGTCATTTGATAAGTATATAATATGATAGATGTAGAAATAAATATTTCTGAAATGGTCGTCAGTGTTTAGGATTGGATTCCATGAATGGAATAAAAATTTGCCTTATTAGATTAACTTAGATCACTTGTTATTCAGTTTCACTTTTATTTATTCCTCCAATATATTTTCTGATGTCTTTTTTGTATCCTATCTCTAATCACTATTTATTTTGTTAGACATGATAAGGAAAATAGTTTAAGATGTATATACATTTCTAAACTTTACTACATTTGTTAAATACTTTAAAGGAGATTTGTTATGTCAGGTGTCTCATAAATGGTATTATGCATCTATGTTTACCTGTTTTGTATCAGTTCATGGCCTTTACAACAAAAATTTTTATGATTTAGTTTATGTAAAAGGATGTAATAGCTGAGTTTACATAGGCCAAGTAAATAAACTGAAGGAAAAGGAAATTCTCAGGTTCATAAAATAAGCCATTACATAGTGTTCAAATCTTCTTTTGACTATGTTTATGGAGATTCAGACTTGGTTGTGGTTGACCACATTTTTCAGTCACAATATTCTAAAAAGATTTTAAAGTGGTCTGTGTTATAAAATTAGAAGAAATTGGATTTGAGACCTTTATGTTGACCCACTCTTCAACTGCTAATGAAACAATTTTCCTTCACATTTGAATTCTCTTGTTAGCTTATCATTTACTACATGGATGTGAGATTACTCACCGGTGTTCTTTATGACTTCCTGTGAGTTACATGGCCTGTCACCTTTAGGTTATCCACTCAGTAAATGGAAATTATATGAGATCATGACTTCCCAGGGTGTAAAGAAAGTCAATGAGGAAGAAGATATCTCTAAACTACTCTGAACTTTTTTGGGGGAAAGTTTTTTCTTTATCTTAAAGCCCCTTAAAGTGGTATTTCTTTTGTAGAGAATTACAGCTTTTTGCTACTCCTTGTGGAAGAAAAAAAATTGTCTTTGAAGTACTGTTGTGTAATGGAGAAATACTTATCTCTAGTTAAAATATAAAAAAGCAAAAGGAAAAAAACCTAAGAAAAACAACGAAAAACCTTATGAATATACAAAAATGACAAATAGAAGAGATTTGAAAATAAGTTAGTAACAAAACATCAGATAATACTTTAAATATACATGGGAAGAAAATAGGACAAAAGCAAATGACACCATTAAAGGGCAAAAAGAATATGTTAATGCAGAAAATCTTGATATTGCCAAGGGCATGAATGATTCTGTTTACTGAAGAAACTAAAAGATTACTCAATGCTTGTAAACCATATGACATATTTATCTGGAGACAGGCATATAAAATAAAGTATATTTTAGCAGAAACAGATTTTTAAAAGCAGTTTAAGAAAAATTAGATGAAATACACCTATGCATATTTCAAAGTCAATTCTTTGGATTTTTTTTTTTTTTTTTGGTAATATCTTTACTCTGTTTCAACATTTGGCCTAAATCATTTTTCTTCACCATGCATGTGATTAAAAATTGAGGATATTTTCAATGTGATGTTAGAAAACTAAAGTGGTCTGTGATCTGATGTGCCAGTAGAAAAATTCAATATTTCTTACACAACTCCCATCAGGATATCAAAAACAAAAGCCATGTGACATACTTGAGAAAGTAGGAAAGCAAAGACTATACCTACTTCTGGTAAGGAGTTAAAACTTGACACATATTCAAATTAGCTGTAAACATTCTATTCCAGCAGGGCGAATATTGCTAAGTGAAATAATTTACCCTTAAAGTCAATTTTATAGCATAGTCTGCTAAATTATTTATATCCCAAGCATGTGAAGAAACAACTAACAGCATATTTCCTAGTACATACATTTTTTTTACTGTGAGGTGTAACACAAATCCCTGGAGAAAAATTGTAAAACATCTATAAGGCCACTACTCAAATATAGTTACCTTTAACATTTGTTGTGCATAATGTTAGTTCTTAAAAAAGAACTTTCCTCTTTTTTTCTCCCTTCCTTCCTCCTCCCTCCCTTCCTTTCTTCTTTTCTTCCTTTCTTTTTCTTCTTTGCCACCTTCTGTGTGTGTGTGTGTGTGTGTGTGTGTGTATGTGTATTCAGGTTCATGATGATGCATTAAGATCATGTTTTATTTATAGTAGAGCATGGGGAAAGTAGTTCAATTACACACACACACACGTGAATAATTGAAGGAGTTTCCCCACATTTTCATACAATTTACAAATACGGTATGGTGTTAATGTCTTTATTGTACTTTACCATAAATATGAATAATCAATTAACTAATTAAAAGTTAAGTTGTTTAAAATGTTTAAACATTATAAATAATGCCCTGATAAACATATGTGTATAAACACCTTCAAGTACCTCTTTGATTATTTAATGGCATATAATTGTTGATGGATTTGACAATATATAATGTATTTATAATTATTAACTCCTTTAGAACTAATGGACTATAACAAATAATTTTATTTATTTATTCAATAAATATCTATTAAATCTGTAAATACACTTCATGTGATGATCCATTAGCAAGGATATAGCAATGAAAAAAGAAAAAAATCTCCCATGCCTTCATGGATCTTATATATTACTGAGAGTGAGATAGGCAAAAGCTAGTAGTAAAAATATACTCATATAGTATAGATGTTTTGTTTTCTGTGAGGGAAAATAAAGCATAAAAGTATAGGCAGTGTGGGAGGAGGGCAATTTTACCACTGAGAAAATATAATTTGAATGCAGTCATAAGGAATGCAAGGGAGTGTGTCATGCAGATACCTGGAAGAAGACAATTTTCACAAGGAGCAGCAAGTGCGAAGGCTTCGAGCCAGCCATGAAACACAGCACAGAAACCAGTTTGATGGGAATAGGAAGTGATGGGAGAGAGTTAGAAAATAGCTGTAGTGAGGAGTTGGGATTGCAGATGATATAGGGCCTTGCAGGTTGTTTTAAAACTTTGCATTTTATATTTGAGTGGTACTAGAAACTTAGCAGCTTTTGAGCAGAGTGATAAAATCTGCCTTACTTTTTAACAGAATATCTCTGGCAGTGGAGTTGAAAATAGGAGCAGAACGAGAATTGTAGCAGGCTTTAAGAAGCATTTACAATATCCCAGGTGAGAGATGACTGTAACTTGAGTTGGTGGCAGTGGAGGTAATAAGAAGAGGTAAGATTCTAGTTCTGTTTTGAATGTTGAACCAATAAAATATTGTTGAACGATGGAGGTCAGATGGGAGAGAATTCTAGATGTCTCCAGGGTTCGGTCTGAACAATCACAAGGATTAGGCAACCATGAATTAATATGAAAGGTTAATATGAATTAATATGAATTAATTTGGAAGGTTAGGTTTGGGAGCAAGGTTAGTGGCTCAGTTTTGAAAATGGTAAATTTAAGATGCCTAGGAGATGTTGAGTAGTCACTTAAATGTGAGTCTGACTTTTATGGCTGAGGTCAAAGCAGAAGATGGACACTTGGGATTCACAACTGGATAGATGGTACTTAGTTCCATGACTTGATGAGGTAATCAAGGGATTAAATGACATAGAAAAGTGAAGAGGTTCAACAAAGCTCAAAAGCCTGGAGATATAAACTAAAGGTCTAGATAGGTAAAGAAGAAAATGGAGCCAGTAAGGCAGAAGGAAACTGAAGAAAGCGTAGTATCTTGAATGCCTCATAAAGTGCCCCAAGGGAGGAGTCTTTAAATTCTGCCCATAAATCAAAATGAGATTTGAGATATAGTTGAATCCAAATGATTCAAGAATCATTTGATTAAATTTTTCATTAAGCATTTACTAAAATTATATCTAAAGGAAGAATACAGTACAGTTTTCAATTTAGACCTTATTTTAACAGTGCAAAAAAAAAGTTATTTTTAAAATTAAAGACCAGCACAAATTTAGAGAAGAGATCAGTGTTTGGGGAAGACAAGTCTGAGTCCGGTTGCCTAGGTGCATACTAGATAACTGAATTCTACCTTTTTTATGAATCTGGGTTATTAGAGACTATCTTCTCAAGGGTCAGCATTTGGGCAGGTAGTCAGAGCAGAGCGGGTAGTTAGGCAAAAGGCTCACTGATGAATTATATATATTTTATGAATTATGGTATTTCTGTTGAACAGTTCATACTTGTGCTTATATAATGTCAAAACAACTTGTAAATAAATAAAATGTATAGAGAAAGATTTTTTTTGGTGGGGGAATAGATGTATCAGATTAACAGGAAAACAGCAAATTAAAATATTTTATGAAAACAATTCATAATCTAATATGAGCAAAATTACATTTATTTAACCAGAATATATTAAAAATAAAGCCTATGTAAGTTATTCATCAGTATCTGTTAAGATTTTTGAAATATTTATTAAAACACAAAATGTAGCTTTGTTGGAAAACTCAACAAAATTTGATCATATGTACATTTATTCATTTTGCTTGTCTTATCTTTTGTTTTCACAAAGTTCTGTCCAAGCTCTGTTGTTCATTGTGTCATTAAATAGCAGGGGCTCTGATTAATAGATATGAGAAATGCCACCTGAGCAGGGATTTGGATAATAATTTTTAGAACTGTGAGATTAGGTTAAATACTATGAAAATGTAGTATTTAGCCTTAAACAATCCTAAGAATAATTAGTAAGTTTAGACACTTTCTGTGATAAATATCATGTACTCTATTCCTATTAGTTTCATAGAATAGTGGCTTTGACTGTATAAATGTCCTCCATCTCAAAAGTTTTGTTAAAATTATTTTTATCTTTTTAACATTGATTTATGTACCCTTACAAGTATGCTTTATATGCCAGATATGTACCTGGCTCTCTTCTCAGGAGTAAAGAGTTGTTTTTAACAAAAGAGCTTGATAATCTAGTAAGGGAATGAGACATGCTAATTCAAAGCAGTATTATGAAGTTATTATTCTTGACAAAGTGTGCAAAAATTTTGCAACACTGGTACTTAGAGATTGTAAAAGACATAATTGGGAATTGTTTTTAACAAAAGAGCTTCATAATCTAGTAAGGGAATGAGACATGCTAATACAAAGCAGTATTATGAAGTTATTATTATCGACAAAGTGTGCAAAAATTTTGCAACACTGGTACTTAGAGATTGTAAAAGACATAATTGGGAGCCCCTGGTTTGTGGTATTTGTATAGAATGTTAATATCAGCATCATCTCAAGAGACCGAACTTTAAGAAATAGTTTCTTGCCTGGTGAGTTGAAAAGTTCACATAGTATAAAACATAAATGTATTTTGAAACCAACATTTTTACATCACGATTTGATAGCATGTTTTATTACATATTTCATGCTATTAAAACAGAAAGAAATATTCCTTTGTAAGGGAGGAGAATAAAAACTGCAAGTACCATCTTCCATGAAAAAAAACCCCAAAACTATAAAACACAAATAGGTGGCCAGGCTACCAAAACAGAAGATCCACATTCAATTTCATGGAGTGGCAGAAAGGGCTCCTATGATTCTGTGGACACAAAAATATTTAACCCCTACCTCATCTGACTTATAACCTGAAAAAAACTGCTGGAAAGGAAGCAATAGGGAAAACAAAGGAGACACAAAGATCAGTTTTTAGGTTTATTCTAGAAATAGATATGACATCACAAAGAACTTTGAGCAATTCTATCCAATGGGAATTCAGCTGACTTTTAACTTTCTAGGATCATTTATCTGCTGCTGTGTTAGCTCATAGCAATTAATCATTTTGATTTTAATTAACAATTAATGGTTTTCTCAGGCAAAGAGTAGGTCAATTTTAAACTCTCTTCTTTAAAAAAAAATGAGCAAAACAAGAAACTTCTTACATATCAGTCAAAAAAGAAAGGAGACTATCCAAAAAAGAGATAATAGCTAATGCTTACATGGTGCTTACCATGTATTCAGTTTCTAAGTGCTCAATCCCTTCTAGTCAAGTACTCTCTTAAGGGCTTATATAATCCCCATAGCAACCCAATGAGGTAGATAGTATTATAATTCCCATTTTTCAGATAAGAAAACTGAGTTAAAGAAAGGTGAAGTAACTTGAACAAGGTTACAGAGCAGAGAAAGATTGGATCCCAGTCAGTATAGCTCCAAAATCTATGCTTTTATTCATTTTTTTCTATTGTCTTGGAGAAAATAGAATAAGATGAATGATAAGCAAAGCTAAGGAAAGAAAACAATTTAATTATTACTAAAATGAAATGTATGTTAAGTACGGTAAGAACTAGAGAGATGACACTGAACACGTATCTAATGCCACGTAGAACAGGCTGGTGAAAGTCACACAAGGAAGCAAACATGTTCTATATGTGAAGGTCAAACAAAGGATATCCAGAATAGGCACAGAAGGTGTTCTTGAAAATACAAGCAGAAAAGAGAAACCAAAATTTACTAAAGATATATAGCAAAGGAAAACAATTTAAATACATGAATCTGCGTAGTGGTAGTAAATTACATGTACCAAGAAAAATTCATGCAGAATGATACACACAGAGGTATATTTTGGCTGAGTGTGTTAATTTTGTTTTTGCCCTTTACTTTTTTTCTCTCTTGTTTAGTTTTTTGCCCAATGCAAATCAGTGCCATGACATGAGAAGCTACAGGCATACCTTGGAGATATTTCAGGTTCAGTTACAGACCACTGCCATAACGTGAATATCACAATAATATGTCTTGTGAACTTATTGGTAAATTATATTTACACTATACTGTAGTCTGTTGAATGTGCAATAGCATTATATACTTTAGAAATATTTTATTATTAAAAAATGTTAACGATTATGTGAGGCTTCAGTGTGTTGTAATTTTTTGTGAGCCAAAGATCCTACCTTGATGTTCAGGGCTGCTGATCAGAGTGGTGGTTGCCTAAGGTTGGGGTCACTGTGACAATTTATTGAAATAAGACAACAATGAAGTTTATCACATTGACTATTCCTTTCATGAAAGATTTCTCTGTAATATGCCATGCTGTTTGATAGCATTTTACCTACAATAGAACTTCTTCCAAAATTGGAGTCAATCCTTTCAAACCCTGCCATTGCTTTATTAACTTTTGGTGATGTTCTAAATCCTTTGTTGTCATTTTAACAATGTTCACAGCATCTTCACCAGGAGTATATTCCATGTCAAGAAGCCACTTCATTTGCTCATTAAAGTTTCATCATGAGATGGTGGGAACTCCGTCACATCTTCAGGCTCCACTTCTAGTTCTACTTCTCTTGCTATTTCCATCACATCTGCAGTTATTTCCTTCACTGAAGCCTTAAATTCCTCAAGGTCATACATGAGTGTTGGAATCAACTTCTTCCAGACTCTTATTAACATTGATATTTTGACCTCCTCCATGAATCAAAATGTTCTCAATGGCATCTAGAATGGTGAATCCTTTCCAGAAGGTTTTTTATTTACTTTGCAAAGATGCATCAGAGGAATAACTATATGGCATCTATAGCCTTACAAAATGTACTTCTGAAATAATAAGATGTGAATGTTGAAGTTACTCCTTGATCCATGGGCTGCAGAATGGATGTTGTGTTAGCAGGCATGAAAACAGCATGAATCTGCTTCTATATCATCATTGGAGCTCTTGAGTGAGCAGGTGCATTGTCAATGAGAAGTAATATTTAGAAAGAAGTCTCCCCCCTCCACCCCTGACCAGTAGGTCTCAACAGTGGGCTTAAAATATTTTGTAAACCATGCTATAAACAGGTGTGTGGTTATCCAGACCTTGTTGTCACCTTTATAGAGCACAGGCAGAATGGATTTAGCAAATTTCTTAAGGGCCCACGGATTTTTGGAAAATAAATGAGCATTGGCTTCAACTTAAAGTCACCAGCTGTATTAGCTCCTAACAAGAGGGTCAACCTGTTTTCTGAAGCTTTCAAGTTGGGCACTAACTTCTCTTCTCTAGCTATGGAAGTCCTAGAAGGCATCTTCTTCCAATATAAGGCTGTTTCATCTCCACTATAAATCTGTTGTATAGTGTAACCACCTTCATCAATTACTTTAGTTAGATCTTCTGGATAACTTGCTGCAGCTTCTGTGTTAGTACTTGCTGCTCCACCTTGAACTTATGTATGTTATGAAGATGGCTTCTTTTCTTAAATCTCATGAACCAACCTCTGCTATCTTCAAACTTTACTTCTTTTTTTTTTGTTAAATTTTTATTTTGTCAATATACAATGTATTAGATTATTATGGCCCATCATCGACACCTCCCACCCTCCTCCCTCTCTCCCCTCCCACCCAAGAATGTCCTTTCCATTTGCTTGTTGTAACAACTTCAAAAAAGTATAGTTGTTAGGCTTCCTCACCTCTCTAAGCCTTCCTAGAATTGAAAATAATTAGAACCTTGCTCTGGATTAGGCTTTGACTTAAGGAAATGTTGTAGCTGGTTAGATCTTCTGTCCATACAACTGAAACTTTTTCCATATGAGCAAAGCCTATTTTGCTTTCTTATTATTGGTGTGTTCGCTGGAGTAGCACTTTTAACTTCCTTCAAGACCTTTTCCTTTGTATTCACACCTTGGCTCACTGCTGCAAGAGGCCTAGTTTTCAGCCTGTCTCAGCTTCTGACATGCCTTCCTCACTAATTTAATCATATCTAGATTTTGATTTAAATTAAGAGACCTGTGACTCTTCCTTTTCCTTGAACACTTAGAAGTCATTGTAGGGATATTAATTGGCCTAATTTAAATATTATTGTGGCTCAGAAATAAGGAGTCTGAAGGTGGTGAGAGAGATAGGGGAACAAATGTTTGATGGAGCAGTCAGAACACACAACACTTAATAATTAAGTTCATTGTCTTATATGTGCACCCCAAGTTCATGGTACCCCAAAACAATTACAATAGTAACATCATAGATCACTGATTATAGATCACCCATAATAGGTTTAATAATAATAAAAAATTTGAAATATTGTGAGGATTACCAAAATGTGACACAGAGACACAAAGTGAGCACATGTTGGAAAAATGTCTCAGATAGACTTGCTCAATGCAGGTTGCCATGAACCTTCAATTTCTAAAAAACACAGTATCTGCAAAGTGCAGTACAATAAAATGAGGTACCCCATAATATGAATTAAATTATAAATACACGAATATAAAGTATAATTCAGAACAGATGTACAGTGCACATATATGAAGCAAAAGGAAGTGTTCATTCACACACACAGTGTGTGAAATCTGTTGGATCTTCTGGTTGTCTCCAGTGAGTTCTAAGGATGGCAAAAAAAAAAAAAGGCTTTGGTTATTAAGACTGCTATGACCACATTGGATATTAGAATATCAATATCTAATACGTAACCGTATTCGACTTTATGGAATGTTTGTTTTTAAAAAGGCTTTTGTGTACTGAAAAAGTTGTAAAAGATTTACTTTCTAGATCAAGCCCACTTTAGGATTGAGACCAGGTTCTAACTAAAACTATTAACTGATACAGAAGCTGTTTCAAATGTGGCTATTTTGATGCATAAAGTTAATAACAAAAGAGTATTTAGAGAAAGAATATTAAAGTGTTTCTGTGTGTGTACGTGCAAATTTAGTGCAGTTGAGCTTCTAGTCTTTGCTTTTAAAACACCTTGTTTAAGTTATTTAAATGCTTGTCTTTTAATGTCAAGGTTTGTCAAATATGCCTTCAAAACAAATATGTTTAAGTTGTAAAATTTATTGAACATATGCAGAAATGAAAAGCATTTTATATTTTAATTGAAGTCAATGTGTGATGAAATATGCTTACCCTCTGACTTTATAAGTGTATCATCAAGAAGTACTCATTGTACTTGGATTTGGGACAGATTGTAATACATCATTGCCCTAGTACATGTCAATTACTACATAGAAAGTCAAACGAAAAGTCAAATTCAAAGCCCAAAGGAAAGAGAACAATGGGAATGTAAGAACATAAAACATTTTTTAGAGATCAGCATGAAATTAGTACAGTTCCAATAGTATGGAAGATTTACAGTAGCACCTGCAGGTTCTTTCAATGTACAAAAGAGCATCATGGAAGCTTTTTATATTACAGTATTGTTTAATGGCCTTATAGATGTGATGAACCAAAAAGAAAACTGCATCTCCATTCCACATCCTATCCTTTATTCTCTAGATCAAGGTGAAATCCTCTTATTTTCAAGATAGAATTCTACTTCATGTTTATTTCTTAAGCCAACTTGAATGATCTCCCATCTTTTTTATTGGTTGTCTCTCTCTTCAGTCTTATACATGAAACTCCTGAAGATTAAATATTGCCATGAACCATCTAGTCAAATCCTTCAGCTAGCCTTCAAAGCAGTCAAATTTGAATTTCTCAATGTTTTCTCCATGAATAATATGAGGAGTGGCAGTACATGAAACTCCTGAAGATTAAATATTGCCATGAACCATGTAGTCAAATCCTTCAGCTAGTCTTCAAAGCAGTCAAATTTGAATTTCTCAATGTTTTCTCCATGAATAATATGAGGAGTGGCATTAATAGGTTTGATAAAAGCTTACTTTTTCTTTGCCACATTGGACTTGTAGGTGCCTTTTGGATTGTGTTTTAGAAGATGAGAGGGGAAAGTGGAGATGTTTCTTGTCCTGAGTCTCGTAACAGTAGAGATGTAGAGGTAGAAGAGTAGTGAGCAAGACCTCAAGGAGATTGGTTGTCGGCTTCAGGGCACAGGCACTTCTCTTGGTTGGTCTGTGTGGCTTTGAGGCTGTTGTGATGACAGTTTTTGTTGGAGCTGGCATGTGGGTTACTGGATTCCTTGACCCTGCAGGTAGGAGCAGTGCCAGAAGAAGCAGCCCAAGCCTGAAGGAGGGGCCATCATGATAGCAACCATAGCTCTGATTATGGTACATCTCTCTCACAGCCTTCTGGGTCTCTCTCTGACCTCGGCTTTCATGGTGGAGGACCTCACCCACCTCTATGGGGCTGCCACCATCAGAGGGACCCTCTACCCGAAGACCCTTGGCATTCTGGGCCCCAACACTGGCAGGGATAAAAATATTAAATTTTAAATATTAAGAAAGTATCTACCATACTTTCAGGTAGAAAAACATATAAGCTATGTAATAGACTAATGAAGAGAAAAAATTAAATGTGGCTTAGATGCTTCAATAGCAACCATAAATTCCAATTTAGAGTAATCTAATGGCAGCTGAATTCTAAGAAATGCAAAAGTGAATCAAATGTTATATACAAGCAAACTTCCATTCATGCATAAATGCAAAAGAAAGGGCTTTGCAAAAAATGTAAGAGCTCAGGAATTATAGCACCCTTAGACTCTCTGGAAGGAATGATTTGAACATGAAATACTGCCAACAAACAGACTCAGTGAAACGAGGAATTCCAGAATATAGATACTATGTCATGGAATAGCTGCTGGTAAGCAATGAATTCATTCGCATGTGGAAAAATACTACAATGTCAAGAATTATGGTATACAAGGAAACAAAAATATGATAAATCATGAAAATACAAGATAATGTTATATCATTTCATAATAGTAAAACTAACAAAAACATCAAGAAAAAGTGGAAGAGATAAGATGGAAGTATCAGTGCACAAAATAATTAAATTATATGATTTAATATTACAAAAATAACTTTTAAAAGAACTAAAAGAAATCTATATAATTTACAGATGGCAAAACACATCTACATATGTACCTAAAACAAAATGCAGAAAACCCAAATTACATAGCTAAAGGAAATATCAGAGTTTTCCACTGGCCTTTTTTCTGCCATAAAAATATGTACCTGTATTATGAATATAAATACATAGCACAGGCAATGGCTTAATAAATATATTGGGCTTGCTATGGTGTTGTTGGGAAACATACTATTCCTTCACTTCCCTGAAACACTGTGGGATTTCTTTCTGTCAATATTGACAACTCCATTTCCTTCACATTTTGGTACCATTCTGTCACTTTGTAGCCACGTCTAGATATTAAAATATCTCATGTAATCTAAATCAGTCTTTAATATCACATCCAATTCAGTGTTTTTCTACTCTCCCTGGATGGGAGACAAAACACTAGAAAGGAAGGGATTAATATTATTTTTTCATCCTGTTTGCTCTACAACTTTCATCTCTTGCTTCTAAAACTCAACTTCTAGGGATAAAAATGGAGTGGGGGATAAAACTCCCACAGGGAAAAGCTTTTTATTTAGTCAGTTCTGTTAGTAATTCTATCTCATATTTGAATTCTTTCTTTTATGAGAGGCATCAAAGTTGTAAGTTTTTAAATGATGGAACATTAATGGGTTTTTTTTGGAGGGGCCCATCACTACATAATCTAGAAAGCTCATCATTCCCTGAATGTTGCCTTTTCTGTTTAACCTTTTGGGAGGTCCCTCTTTTTGCTTCTGTTGTTACATGCCTGACATCTACTTTTTCTAGCATTTAGCATTTCAAGTTGGTATCCATATGAAAATGTATCCTTATGCGGCCAAACTCTGGAAGGAGGAGTTGCTACCACTATGCTCTCTATGAATTCACATTGCCATTGAAGATGGCTCTCTCCGCTCTCCAGCTTTCAGATTTTTTCAGGTGGAATGAGCTGTGTCCCCATAGCACTGTGAGGCTGCTCTACTAATTTTCAAGATTCATTATGAATTGTACCTGAGATTCAGATGTATGTTGCGAGGGGAAATACAAATTAAAAATAAGAGATCTTTTAAAGTGTTGAAAGTAAGGGAAGACTTTCCCTCCTTTCTTTTATTAGAGGATTTACTTTAGAAAACAAGTAATTGTAAGGTCTTTGTCTCTTTAAAATGTATGTAAAACTTTTTAAAAAGTAAGTAAGCCTCTTGCCAGCTTTATGACCCTGGAATCTTTGTCAAATACCTGGTAACCATCCTTTTGAAATGTAAACATCAGGAAGATAGTGCCCCTATCTCCCAGTTTATGTGGGAAGTAGGAGTCTAACTTGGTCAGAGTGCTTAGCTCCAAGATGAAGAACTATCTCCTATCATAAAAACTGCCTTTGCAGTCTCTTAGAAGATTGCTTGCAATGGATATCATATTCTGGTTTAATGCATATTGAATACTATATTTTTTTCTTTTATATCTTTGTGGAGAGGTTTTCTGAGTTTGGAGAATTTTTCTGACAAATTATAATCGTATATAATTATAGGATTCACGGTGATGTTATTATCTATGTATGCAGTGTTGAATGATTGAATCAAGCTAATTAACATATCCTTTACCTACAGTACTTATCATTCATTCCTCCTGTCTAAGTACGACTTTGTACCCTTTGGCCAACATCTCCCATTCCCTCCTTCCCCCAGCATCTGGTAGCCACCATTCTACTCTCTACTTCTATGAATTTCAATGTTTTAGTTTCCATGCATAAGTGAGAACATGCATCACTTGTCTTTCTGTGCCTGGCTTATTTCACTTAGCGTTATGTCCTCTGGAT
>NW_007733842.1:43836-53034 GCF_000696425.1 Galeopterus variegatus
TGCCCCCAGACCCTGGTAACCATTCTGCTACTTTCTTTCTCTAGGAATTTGACTAAGTAAAATCATACAGTGTTTACCCTTTTGTGACTGGCTTATTTCACTTCTGTTATGTTTTAAGATTCATCATGTTGAAGCATGCCAAAATTTTCTTCTTTGTTAAGGCTGAATAATATTCCATTGTATGTTTACACTACATTTTGTTTATCCATTCATTCATCAGTGGACACTTGGGTTGTTTCCACCCTTTGGCAGTTGTGAATACTTTTGTCATGAACATTGGTGTACAAATATCTATTTGAGTCCTTGCTTTTATACTTTTGTGTATGTTCCCAGAAGTCAATTGTTGTATCATTTAATAATTCTACACTTAATTTTTTGAGGAGCCATCATACTGTTTTCCACAGTGGCTGCACACACCATTTTAAAATCCCACCAGCAATGCATAAGGGCTCCAAGTTCTCCATATCCTTGCCAACTCCTATTTTCTGTTTTGTTTGTTTGTATGTTTGTTTGTTTGTTTTTTGGGTTTTTTTGGATAATAGCCATTCTAATGGGTCTGAAATGGAATTGTGCTGTGGTTTTAACTTGCATTTCCCTAGTGATTAATAACGTTGAACACTTTTTGTGTGTTCATTGACCATCTTCTTTTATAAAAATGTCTATTCAAATCCTTTGCCAATTTTCTAATCAGTCATTTGCATTTCTATGGTTGGTTGTATGAGTTCTATATATATTCTGTGTACTAATCCCTTTCCAGATATAAGATTTGAAAATATTTCCTCTCATTCTCTAGGTTACCTTTTTACTCTGTTGATAGTGTCCTTTGATAAACAAAAGTTTTAAATTTTGGTAAAGTTCAATTTATCTACTTTTTTGTTATTGTTGCCTGTGCTTTTGGTGTCATATCTAAGGAATTATTTTCAAATATAACATCATGAAGTTTTCCCCTATGTTTTCTTCTAAGAGTTTTATAGTTTTAGCTCTTATGTTTAGGTTTTTGATATATTTTGAGTTAATTTTTGTACATAATGTTAGGTAAGGGTCCAACCACATTCTTTTTTTATTGGTTATGAATATTCATGAGATACAAAGCTTATTGTCACCCCTCGTGCCCAAGATGTGAAGGCCAGATTCATACTGGCAGCGTACCCATTACCACAAATTGCATTTGTACCCTGTGTGCCCCACCCAATTATCCACAACCTCCCTTCACCTCCTCCTTTTCCCCCAACTCTACTCTGTATACCAAGGTATGCCCTCTCCCTCTGCAAGTCCAATGCACCACTGTGGTCTTTCTTTCCTTCCTTCTTTTTATCTTAGCTCCCACTTATTAGTGAGTACACGTGGTACATATACAACATGGAATACTACTCAGTGATAAAAAAGAATGAAATTCTCCCATTCGCAACAGCATGGATGAGCCTGGAGGAACTTATGTTGAATGACATAAGCAAAGCTTTCTTTTCTATGTGGATATACAGTTTTCCCAGCACCATTTTTTAAAGACTGTCTTTTTCCCATTGAATGGTCTTGGCACTCCTGTTGTAAATTACTTGGCCCTACGTACAATGGTTTATTCTTGAGTTATCTATTATACTCCATTGGTCTATATGTTTTCTGTATGCCAGCACCTGACTGTTTTGATTAATGTAGATTTGTAATAAGTTTTGAAGTCAGGAAATGTAAATTCTTTAAAAATGTTCTTCTTTTTCAAGATCATTTTGGCTATTCAGTGTCACTTGAGATTCCATATGTATTTTAGGATGAATTTTTCAATTTAAAAAACATCATTGTAATTTTGATAGGGATTGCACTGAATTTGGAGATCACTTTGGGTAGTACTGACATCTTAACAGTATAAGTCTCCCAACGCATGGACCTCAGATGTCTCTCCATTTATTGATGTGTTACTTAATTTCTTTGACAAAAAATCTTCAGCTTTCAGTGTACATGTCTTTTACCTCTCCAGTTAGGTTTATTCTTATGTATTTTATCATTTTTTATGCTGCTATAAATGGTATTTTTTTAATTTACGTTTTGGATAGTTTATTTTTAGTTTGTTAAAACACAACTAATTTTTATGCATTGATTTTGTATCTGAAAATTTGCTGAACTTATTTATTAGTTCTAACAGTTTTTGTATGGATTCTTTAGGGTGTTTATTTTGAACAATCTTCATATGCAAATGAAAGGATGCAAAAATATATACAGTGAAAAGACTAATTCCCTTTTTTTTTTCCTTCAGCATTCACTTTCCCTCCCTAGGTTATCACTTTCTTATGCACTGTCCCAAAGATAATTATTAGGTATACAAGCAATTAATACATTCCTCTATTATACACATTACTGTGTACTTTGCTTTCTCCACTTTTATTATATATAAATGCTTCCATATTTTTTTTCAAAGCTGCATTTCTATTTACTTCTTTTTATTTTTTCAGCAGTGTCGTACATTTCTTATATTGTATTTCTTTTTACTGTTATTTCATGCATTTCAAAAAGACTTCCCTGAGTAGCAGTTTAATATATTTCTTAATTTAGTCCTTTACTTTCCATGATATATATATGTATATATGTATATGTTTGTGTATATGCATATATATATATGCGTATATAGAGAGAGGGTTGAGAGAGTAATATTTGCAAAATGATTATCTGTTTTACTTTCCCTTTTCTTACTGACCTTTATCAGTAACATAACCTTGTAGATTTCATCTTGAGGGGATCTATGCAAAACATTCATTAATGGCACTGAATATTAACTACTTTAAATTTCTTAAGTTGGGAAATTCTAACCAGCATTGAATCCAGGTCTGTACTCAATATGTTATTATTTCCTGACTCCTGTCTCATGTGTTTCCTGTTTCTTCCCCTTCAAAGGATTAATTCCAAAAGTTACTTTGGCCTTTTCCCTTTGGGAACAAGCAATTTCTGTTTTTCTTTAAAATACCTGTATGGCCTTAGAACTTCCCATTCATTTCTTTGAGTTGAGTGTCTTCTGACTTTTGAGCATGTGGGTAAACTATATTCTCAAAAGTTCCTTCATGGATGAAATGAGAATGAATTTGGAGACAACCAATGTAGAAATGCCTACCAAGGCATAAGATTAACCATTTAAAGCTAGGACCTCTTAGGTATTCCGTAGTATCCTCAGAACTCAGGTGCCTTAAAAATTAAAAGTTTAGTTCCTAATATATGAACAGTTATAGATGGAATATTCTGTCCCATGTAGTTGAAACAGGAAAAAGCTGTAATTGTATAATTAATCCATGCTCAAGCATCAGTAGTCTGCATCCTGAAACTGCTTGAGCCTGCTGTGTCTCACCCCTTAGTTGAAGCCTGCCTAGATGGCATTAAATTACCAAGCCTTCTGTGGTTGGCATTTGCTGATGTCACACTTGTGCTTCAAATTTGATTGAGCTACTCTCAGTCCCATTTAAAAACCCCTCATGTTTGTGCCTTTTTGAAGCCTAAAGGTCCCCAGTGATTGCTGAGGCTCACAGCCATTAATTTAAGTCTGCCACATAGAGACTACATATTAAGAAACTTTTGAAGACCCATAGAATTAGACACTAACCTGGGCATAAAGCATCAGTGAGCTACAGTGACGTGCCAAGATAAAATATTAAGAAGCCTAAAGCTTCATACCTTCATACCTTCATACCTCTTGTCCAGGCCAACACATATAAGCTACATTGTAATAACTGTACATTTATACAGTTATGAAAATCAGACTCATGGCTCAAAACGGACATCTACAAAACAGATTCAAAATGCCCTACATATATAAAAAGTTCTAAGCTTTACCATGCACCCTAATCCCAACAAAATTCTCTCTGTAAAGTCCATTTTGTTTCTCAATAGTCTACTCCCTAAATATTTCTCAATGTGTTTAGTCATATAACACATGTTGGGGTAAAAGAAGGCTCAATGAATAGCACTACACTTCTGCACCAAGTACTAAGGCAGTTGAGAAATAATGACAAAAAATGTATCTGAGAGACAAAGCAGATATTGGTCATTTATTTTGAACAATCTTCATATGCAAATGAAAGGATGCAAAATTTAAAAGTTTAGTTCCTAATATATGAAAAGTTATAGATGGAATATTCTGTCCCATGTAGTTGAAACAGGAAAAAGCTGTAATTGTATAATTAATCCATGCTCAAGCACCAGTAGTCTGCATCCTGAAACTGCTTGAGCCTGCTGTGTCTCACCCCTTAGTTGAAGCCTGCCTAGATGGCATTAAATTGCCAAGCCTTCTGTGGTTGGCATTTGCTGATGTCATACTTGTGCTTCAAATTTGATTGAGCTACTCTCAGTCCCATTTAAAAACCCCTCATGTTTGTGCCTTTTTGAAGCCTAAAGGTCCCCAGTGATTGCTGAGGCTCACAGCCATTAATTTAAGTCTGCCACATAGAGACTACATATTAAGAAACTTTTGAAGACCCATAGAATTAGACACTAACCTGGGCATAAAGCATCAATGAGTTACAGTGACATGCCAAGATAAAATATTAAGAAGCCTAAAGCTTCATACCTCTTGTCCAGGCCAACACATATAAGCTACATTGTAATAACTGTACATTTATACAGTTATGAAAATCAGACTCATGGCTCAAAACAGGCATCTACAAAACAGATTCAAAATGCCCTACATATATAAAAAGTTCTAAGCTTTACCATGCANCATCTACAAAACAGATTCAAAATGCCCTACATATATAAAAAGTTCTAAGCTTTACCATGCACCCTAATCCCAACAAAATTCTCTCTGTAAAGTCCATTTTGTTTCTCAATAGTCTACTCCCTAAATATTTCTCAATGTGTTTAGTCATATAACACATGTTGGGGTAAAAGAAGGCTCAATGAATAGCACTACACTTCTGCACCAAGTACTAAGGCAGTTGAGAAATAATGACAAAAAATGTATCTGAGAGACAAAGCAGATATTGGTCAGTGGTTTCCTAGTACTGAACTCCAGGATTAATATTTGCATTCCTAGTCGGGTTAGACTGATACAGGAATGCCCTTTTAAGGACAGAGTCTATACCCGGAAGACTTGTGTTCCTTGTGGGTAACTTTCTATTAAGAGAGTGGTGAGGAAGTGTCTGGTCAACACATGCCCTGCCTATCCTTTTAGACTAAGCAATTAAATAAGTCATTTTCTTGTTCCTGCTGTGCAGTGAGTGAGCAGACAGATCTGTCAGTATTGTTACATTAGGATCGTTTCCTGTATTTAAAGAGAATATCAAGAGATGCAAACTCACATCTCCTATCAACCATTGCTCTTCTCTTCCCAGCTCTCTCCCACCCCATTGCATTCTAAAATACTTCAGGCTACGTCTTTCATCTGAGTTTAACGGATTTCACTTGACTCATGTCTCTAAAACTTCAGTAGATCTAGGCTCATGTTTGTTCTGAATAAAAATGGTACTGAAGGGGGGAAAAACAGGAGGATGTGTTTTAACTGTGAGGAAGAGGTATTTGGTCCCTCCTATGGCTGCAGCACAAGACTTACCTTCTTTTTCCTGTGTTAACTGCCATAAGTGACAAGACAAGATATAAACTTAACTGGTTCCCTTTCGTATTCTTTTCACCCAAGTATCTAGCAGAAATGGGCGTTATTTTTGTTACTGCATTCACCAAGGAGAAATCTGTAGCATTCTTTAGGTTCTCTTCCTGAACAGTCTATACTTTATCAGTGAGAAGATTGTTTTATTTCTTCCATAACTCATATTATTAAGGAATGAGCAATAGTGGATTCCTGAACAGTCTATACTTTATCAGTGAGAAGATTGTTTTATTTCTTCCATAACTCATATTACTAAGGAATGATCCAATAGTAGACGGTAACCAGGACAAGATACTCCCATTCACTCAGAATGTCGGTTTAATGTACCAAAGTTCCATTTGGCATTAGTCAAGAATCATTAAAAATCTCTGTTTTGTCTGCTGGATAAAGCAGAATATATCATATTTGCAACTTGTTTCAAAGAATAAACCTTTAACTTGCTTTTTTTAAAACGAATGTTTGGCCATTATTAGACTATCTTTCTCTCATCTTTTTTCAATCTTCTTCCATCCTACCACAAAAAACCCATACTCCTTTATGAAAATCCACCTATAATTTTGCAAAATATTTGTCTTTGCAAGTATCTTCTTCTTTTTAATATTACACAAAGTATAGCACTGGCAATAAAATAATTTGGATGATGATATCAGTTTATAGTTCTTCCTAGCATCTAACATAATATTTTAAATTCAATAATAGGATACCAAAATCTTTTAATTATATATATACATATATATATATATATATATATGTATATATACATATATATATATATATATATGTATATATATAATTAGATGGGAAAAACATCATCCTGTCAAAAGGTTTAATAATCTTTGTATTTTCTCTAGTTCAGCTGGTAGAATGAATTATTTTACCTTGAAAAAAATTATGACTGATTTAAGTACAAAGTCATTGTTAGAAAATAAAAGAGCAATAGAGTGCAGATCTTAAATATGATTATCCCTTGTTACAGTTTATCAGACTATATTGAATATTAAGTCTTCATAGAATTCATTTCACTTTCAGTAATATTAATATTAAATATTCTTTAAATATTATTTTAATATTTTGAAAAACATTAACACTATTTTCAGTGAGTTTATAAAGATGGTCCAACAAACATCCGTACCTGGATTATTCTCAGTTTTCTCATGACAGCTTTGAATCCTACAGAGCTATATTCCTTTCAGCCTCAGACCCTATCAATGGTACCAGGGTTCCAGGTAGGCCCAAATACCCCTGCTCCTTGATCAGATCTTCCTCTGTTTGGGTATATATAAGCAGAAGAGAACAAAATAAAGTCACACTGGGGTTAAGACATAATGTGAAGTTGTGACATCTTTTCTTTTTTTTTTCTCCAGATCATGTTTTCACCAAATGTCAATTTCCCTTTAATCCCTTTTCAGGTAGTTTTCCCTACCTTGCAAACCATGTAGTCCCTGTTAGACCTCATGAGGTAGATGAACCAAAAAAAAGATCTTTTTATATTTTTAAAAACACTCCAAATATGTCACTCCTATTACTAATTAAGACACACTTCTTCCCTATCTCTAAACTAGTAAAATTACCCCCCAAAAGTGAATAATTTTTTAACTAAAAGTTTTTCATAAAATTCCTGTAAAAGTTGTGCCTGTCATGAAAATAGGAAGAGGAATATTTTTATATAGAAGAAAAAGTTGATGTGTGAAATTAAGCCATGTTTATGCTGAGGAATTGTCTGCCTGTCTGGGTCCTCCAGAAGGAAATTAAGAAGCACAAGTAACATAAGAGGTAAGAATTGCTTATTTCTTTGGCTTCGAGGGCAAATAATGCCACACCTCTTAATTTTCATAGATTGAAAATCTACTATCTTTCAGATCTCAGAAATCCTCCAGAATTATAGCTGTTGAAGAGTTTGGGAGATATGCTGCCTGCTCCCTTGCCAATGTGGTCCTGAAGTCACCTGGTTCAGTCCTCTGTCCAGGCAAGCAAGGCTCTTCTATGGAAAGTGCCTCTGTGGTGACTGTGGTCCTTCTACACTAAATGTAGGCAGTAGGGTGCCTCCTAACCACAGCTTCTTAATCATGTAAGAGAGAAAACAAATCCACCATACACATATACACACCATAACTTTGTAATAGGTTACATTAAATCCTCAGGAAGTTAATGTAGTGACTCAGCCTTTTTTCACAAATTAAAAACTGAAACTAAAAATATTCTGGGGGCCAAAATTCATATGAGTCCAAGTAGATTTGATTTTCTAAGAAATGGAAAGTCATAGTTGAGAAGACATTATTTTACTTATTTGTTTACTTGTTTTTCCATATACCAATAATTAGTATCAAAGTATTTGTTAGGCATTTTTCCTCCATGTTTACTCCATGCAAGACCTCTCTGGTCAAAAGGAATGAAAAATCTTACTAGTTTATTTTTTTTAGCAGTCCATATGTCTGTTTTTAATCCAGTAATAAGGGTATCATTGCAATTTTAAATAATTAGGTTTTATTTATTATTGTTCCAGATTTAGCTAAACCTTACTTAGATAAACAACTGAAATATTAGATAAGCAACTGAAATATAGCTTTTCCTACAAACACTGGAAAATGAAAGAAAAACTATACTGAAAATAATCAGTTTATTATGTGCGTGCATTAAAAGATATTCTGGCCTTTGGTTTTATCATTAGTTAGAGATCAATTTTATATAAGATCATATATTTTCCTTTACATCATGAGTTACTTTCTACAATAATTCACTAAGGTTTTGCTTTGCAGTACAATTCATCATATGTCATATTTTCAGAGTGACATAGGAGGTGCTCAGTTTCCCTGGGCTCAGGTTTCAGGACACACCTCTGGGTTTCTAACTCTGACAGTGCCCTGAGGTCTCAGGTTCCTCTTCTAGGCCCTCCCCTAGAGGAAAGCCACTGTTGCTAGTTAGACCTATTTTTCAGCACCAAAGTGGAGAAAATGAGACCACAAAGGGCTGGCTTATGCAAATACAGTGGCTGGACATGCTCAGTAGAGAGCACAGAACATTCTTGAATGTGCCTGGTTCATGCGATAGAATTTGACCAATAAACTTGCATGTGCGAGACTAAATGTTCCATAACTGGGAACCCCCCCTTTAACTGAATATTCATGAGGTGAAGAAACTATAAAAACAGAATCCCAGCAGAAGGCGGAGTTGTTGCTCCCTTTCCTGGAGGCAACCTGCACTCGGCTGGCTGAGGTGTGTATACATTACTTTGTATCAAACTTGCTTTCAGCAATCTGCCGCTCACTCTCTTGAGCCAGCCTGCACTTTGTACTGAACTTTAACTATGTTTTTCTTGCTTTTGTGCTAGTCTTGCTGTCTGTACTCAACTTACTTTTGTATTAAACTTGGAATGAGCCCTGCTCAGTTTCTGGAGCTATGCCACATTCTCTCCGTGGAACCTGTATTTCTTATGTATTATATTAAACCTGATCTCACTTTCTACTGTGAGTCTGCCCTTGAATTCTTTCCTGTGGTGGAGTCAAGAACCTGGTAACAGGACTGGGTGGGTTGCAGCCTACTATTGGGCCCCACAGATCCTACCTCCAACATTAAGAGGTTTGTAGATGTCATGTTTGTCTAATTGCCCTAGTAAAAAATGACGA
>NW_007733842.1:53336-59437 GCF_000696425.1 Galeopterus variegatus
TCCAACATTAAGAGGTTTGTAGATGTCATGTTTGTCTAATTGCCCTAGTAAAAAATGACGACTAATAGACATTTTATTCCACTGTATCTTGAAGGCTAAACTTTCCTCATTAAATAATGTATCTCTAAATTGCAATCCCATACTGAGCAATTGCTATTATATATGTTCCTTGTGAATGTGTCAACAAATTTCTCATTCCTTAGTCACCTAAAAGAAAATTTTCAAATAAGAAGAAATCGCCCCCAATGGTACAGTGTAATAACTGTTATGTCGATGCAAGCTTTGATATGAAGAGTGTATGGATTGGTGAACCCCAGGGGCCACTTAGGAAGTCTGCTGAGTTAATGGAGTCTGCAAGGTTAGACCTGGCTCCTGTGTAATTGGAATTGGCCTTCAGGGCCCTGTGTGGACTCAGAAATAGTATAGAACTGAATACACAAACCTGAGCCATTATGTAGCATTCTCTTCAAAGAATACAGTATTTTTGTTGTTATGTGAGTAGTATTAACAATATTAGTTTTCCCCAGAAGAGGAAAGCTTCTCTTTCCTCCTTGCAAAGCAAAACATTTCTGTAGACTCTTCTCTTTTTTGAGAAAATAGTTCAAATGTGTCTTGCTGGAATGGATCAGCAGAGTGAGGCCTCTTGACATTGAGTGGCCCTTTATAGCTCTTGAGGGTTAGATTCTACAAGGCATCAAGTTTGATAAAAGTGAAACAAAGTAGAATTTGGTGAGGTGTATGTTAAAATAGTTTTCATATAAAATTTGAGTGAAATTGTGTATAGTGCATTACAAATATTCCAACGTGTATATATCACATCCACTATTTTCTCCAACCACAGAGATTCATTTTCCTTAAGTATTTGTTTATGGGTGAATGTAGTCAGACCTAAGTGAATATTTGTCACACTTTTGGTTCATGATGTACTATGTTGTAGGTAAGATAAAGGAGCATGTGCCACGATCTGCATGGAGTGCTCTCCATCTGCTGCCCAGCAGCTCCACTCCAGGTAGGACTTTCTTTATTATCTTTAGCCCTCTGCCAGCCTTCGCACCTGGATGTAGTTTAAGTTCAGTCACGAGTCGGTATTTTAGGTAGAAACCTGACAGCAAGGAAAGACATATTGTGGGAAAGTGTAGAGTATTTTACTTTTCTTTTATGCTTGGGAGGGAGAATTTGACCTCCAGTATAATTACGGGATTTCTGTAGTTCTTATCCATGTAACAGCCACTCTCAAGAACACAATCTTCTCATTATGTAGTACTGACAGGATATTACTCAGCTCTCCGCAGTGGATGATCAAGCAATAACATGGCTCCCCGAAGGCTGCTTGCAGACGTGCCGGGGGTCGGTCATGATGCTGACCCTGGTGAGCTGAGTCAGGCTGACCTCTCTCATGCTCCATTACAAAGGGCCTCCGCTTTGGGACATTTAACTTCTAACGCTACTCCTTTCAGGATACAGATGCACCAAGTCTTTTATTTGCCGTGGAGAATTTTTCCCTTGGTTAGATGCACACACATATTTCATGTAAGCACTGAAGCTGATAGTCCTCAGGAGGTACATTAGTGTGATTCAACATAAAGTGAGGCTTTTACATATTGGGTGACTTTTCAATAAATATGTGTAAAATAGGAGTAAGTTTGTTTCAGCATACTTGTACACATGTAGTGTTACTTTTTCTTATTTTTATGAATCAAATTATATTTGATAATGAGGCTAACAGTAAATTTTAAATATTCCTTTTTTTGAGGTGTATATCAGTTTTCCATTTCTGCTGTAACAAAATATCACAGACTTACTAGTATAAAATAACAACAAACTATTATCTTACGGCTCTGTAGATCAGATGCTCAACATTAGTTTTGCGGGTCCAAAATCAAGGTGTTGGCAGGGCTGCACTCCTTTCCGGAGGCTGTAGAGAGAAATCAATTTTCCTGCCTTTTCCAGCCTTTAGAGACTTCTGCTATTCCTTGGTTTATAGCCCTTTCCCTCCATTTTCAAAACTGGTAATGGCAACTTGAGTTTTTCGCATTCTATCACCTTACCTCCTTTTCTTCCTCTCTCTTCTACTTTTAAGGTCTCTTTTGATTACAATGGGCCCACCTGGATAATCCAGGCAAATCTCCTTGTTTGAATTCAGTTTATCAGCAACCTTTAATTCCATCCGCAACCTTAATTCCCCTATGCCATGTAATGTAACTTATTCCCAGGTATCAGGGATGAAGATGTGCGTGTTTTGGGGAGGGGGGATTTTTTTGCTTTCCACAAGGTATATGGAATCTCTGGATCTTACTCAGACTAGAACTTAGTACTGGGTTTAGGTGGTTGCTGTTCTCACTAGTACTACATCCATCATTGCACTGTGCTCTCTACTAGCTGCTTCATAAAGGCACCCATGGTCACTGGGTGTTATGACCTGCTTCCGTGTCCATGCACACATCCTCTCCCCTTGTGAGAGGCCTGCATTTGGGACACTTTGTGGTAATATCTCAGTTTCTGCCAATGGCAGAATCATGGGATTCTTGTCTCACTCTTGGAACCATCTATGGAATCCTCCTGTAGAAGCTGACCACTCTTCCTTTACCATTCCAGGCACCCACCTCTCTTTCCACCCTTATCCTGCTACACAAATTTAAATTCTTAATGGAGTTAAACTGAAACTCACAGCACAGAGCTGTGGTAGGGGATGTCCTCCATGGTTTATTAACCCAGCATAGTTAGAAGAAGCTACCTAGAACAGTAAGGCTTAGTTATTGTTCTAAGAAAAATGTGTGAAGCAAAAATTTCCAGTATTTCTTTCCTTGAATCTCCTCTACTTTTCCTGCTCTCTTTTTTTTCCCCTCCTCTCTTCTTGTTCCTTTCTTGTCCTCTAGTATCTTCTTCTATATAGGGAGGAGAAGGAAGATATCCTATGATAGATAATTTATTACTATTGTATTTATTCTTCTATCGTATTAATGGCACGCATCCCTCTGAAACTAGGTTTCCATCTCCACGTGCCAGTTCTTTTCTCTAGGGGCTAATATTTTATATTGAAGAGAAGATTGGGGGCATAAAAGATGCTTTGTTTCCTGTCATAAATAGAATAAATGGAGTACAAAGTTATTAGTTATACACATAAAGAAGTTGTACAGTAATATAGCAGTAGAGAAAGTAAGGGCACACAATCTTTGGGGGCATATTGTAACAAACCTAAACCAAAAGTGAGCTGCTAAAGTTAGGATAATGACCAATGAGCATATAATTAAAATGTCCTTAATTAAAATAAAGAAAGAAAGAAGAAAAGGAAAAGAAATTGAGAAAAGAAAGAAGAAGTCAAGGAGAGAGAAAAAAGAAAAAGGAAGGAAGGGAAATAAAGACAGGAAGAAAGAAAGAAAAGAAATAAAGGAGAGAGTGAGAAAATAATAATAATAAAGCAAAAGGAAAAGAGAAAGTTCTAAAGTGAAATGCTATTATACCTTAAGCATATGCTTGTTTTTTTAAAGGACACATATTTTTTAAACATAACAAACTTGTGCTATTAAATATTACTGACATGACCACATTCCAGAATGTGTTCTGAGATATAAAACAGGAAACTGACAATATAAAGAAAAATAGTGGCATCCATATGAAATTGATTAGTGCATTATTTAATGTACAGCCCAGCAAATGCTACACCGCACAGCACCAGGAAATCCATTGTGCAGTCACTGGCATTACATATAAATTTAAAATTGAGCAGAGATTCAATTTTGAGATAACAAAGATGCTTTTTGTAGTGATTTGCTTTAGTAGTATTGCCCTAGGACACTATATTTTAAATATCGTTACTCTGCAAAAGTTATAGCTATGACCAAATTATTTTTCTTGTCTTGCCTTTTTCCTTTCTTACTGATCTGTAATTGTTTTTGCAGTGGTTCACCTTGAAATATTGTATACCTCATGAAGAAAAATGTTTTGATATTTTTTATTGCTTTCCTGATATCAAAGAAGCATAGTGACCTATCTTCCTATCTTTTGGGTATCTCCAAAACTCTTGAATTACGCCTTTTTTACAATGCCATTTAAAAATCATGACCCTATTCTCTGAAAATCCTGTTAAGTATTATGCTACTTGAAAAGAGTGGAAAGCATTTAAAAATTTGTATTTTACTGCATATATACTGAAAATAATACATTTTATATTCTATAATTACAGGATACAACAAACAATATCTTTCAGTTTCAAACAACTATATAATATTCAGCTAAAGTGTCTGTTGTCTTGCTTTCTTGACAGAGCAGTGACTTACCCTTTTCCATGCTGTGTACCCAAACTTCCTAGAAGATTATCTAGCACATAATATGTTGTCAAAAAGTATTTGTTGAATGTATAAATATATCATATTTCATAGTGGCCCCAAGTTAATAAGTCACTGCCATATATTTCTCTTTATTTAAATGTGAAAATCATGGGGAAAAATGAAGAGTTCATGTCTCACTAATATGATTAGATTTACTCTCAGTCTTATTTTTATGGTAAACAATTTATAAACCCTTGAAGATCATGGATTGTGTGATGTTGTAATGCAATTTCTGAAATTATGAAGGAAAAAAGCCTTCCACATTTGTATGTGTTTGTGAAAAGAGGATTGGTCCACAGGAATAAACAACCCACAGAGCCACCAGTTAGCAGGGAAGAGTTGTACCAAAGTCCGGGAACCATGATTTTATGTTTAGGAAGTCTAACATGTGGCCAGCCCTCGCTGAACAAGTCTATCTCACAGTCTAAAACAAACACTCTTAGTTCCAGTATGTAACAAGGGGTTTCCCATCTCTTTCATTCATCAATTCTTAGGTTCCAGGGACATAATGATGAATAAGGCACAGTCCCTTATGTCGAAGAGTAGAAGATATAGTGGGGAATAGAGAAATGAAAACACATATTAGGGCTGCGTTGAGCATGGACGTGGAGCTTGAGTGGAAGTAAAGAAACAATTTTAAGGATCACTGAGAAAGGGCACCAAGACCTGTGGAAGTAGATTTTCTGGACCAGTGAAATTATGCATCAAATTTGTTTTACACTGGAAAGTTAAGACAGAACGCTGTTTTTCCAAAATCAAATGTCACAACCGTATGTGTAAATACTGAAAAGAAATTCAGTTTTTTCCTGGCTTCCATCACATCATCGCATCATTCAAGGTGATGGAAAATGAATAGAAATAGCAAAATACTGCACATTATTTTTGTCTCTTATGTGTAAATACTGAAAAGAAATTCAGTTTTTTCCTGGCTTCCATCACATCATCCCATCATTCAAGGTGATGGAAAATGAATAGAAATAGCAAAATACTGCACATTATTTTTGTCTCTGTGTTTGTTGCTTTCAAAGTTATGTTTTCTGAAAATTCCCTTTACAATTTAAATCAAATGCTCTTATCATCAAAAAACAAATGTTTTTTCTTTGTACTTTTTAATCTGAAAAGTTATACTACCAAAAATGCATTTAATAAAGTTGCATTTTCCTTCTAGTTCGTCTCCTCCTTTTACTCTCTAACATATCTATTTTCTGCCCTCACCTTATTTCTTACATCATCTGGTTCCCACTTGTGCTGCCATGCACATCCCTTTATGATGTATGCAACCTAATTTTTTCATGCACCTTGTCTGTCATCCCCTAATCTTTCCTGACATCAATTCCTTGTCACTCACACTGTCTCATAGATACAAGTGATCTTTTTTAAAGAGCCCATCTCTTACAGTTTCTCTCTTCTACATATTCCTTCTCTGCCACTACATAGAAATCCTCACTCGTTACCTGCCTTTAATACATATATTCAGACTAATGTCTAAATCAACAAGGCCAAATATGATCACACTGAAAAAAGACAATGGTACCAATGCACCACATCTCAACTGCACAGCTACATAACAAAGTAGTGACCTCGAAGCACATCTTCACTTCCTACAGTATTATTAAGGAAACACACAATGATTGCAGCACTGACTCTTTGTCTGTTATGTGAGTGCACACACACATAAATCCACATCACATACAGAAAGGTATCTTGTGCACATATGCACACACACAAACCCCTTCTAATGCTGCTTAGTTCCATTATTCTCTCTAGGTTCAA
>NW_007733842.1:60682-61460 GCF_000696425.1 Galeopterus variegatus
ATTCATCAAGGATATTGGCCTATAGTATTCTATTTTTGATGCATCTTTGTCTGGTTTTGGTCTCAGGGTGATGTTTGCTTCATAGAATGAGCTTGGAATAGCCTCTGTTTCAATCTTTCGGAACAGTTTGTAGAGAATTGGTAGCAGTTCCTCACTGAAGGTTTGGTAGAATTCTGCAGTGAACTCATCCCGTCCTGGGCTTTTCTTTGTTGGGAGCCTTCTGATAACACCTTCAATCTCTTTTATTGTTATTGGTCTATTCAGATTTTCTATATCTTCTTGGCTCAGTTTTGGTAGTTTGTATGTGTCCAGAAATTTATCCATTTCCTCGAGATTTTCAAATTTGTTGCATATAGTTGGTCATAGTAGTCTCTAATGTTTCCTTGTATTTCTGAGGTGTCAGTTATAATATCACCTTTTCCACTTCTAATTTTTGTTATTTAGGTCTTCTCTCTCCTTTTCTTAGTTAATCTTGCTACAGGTTTGTCAATTTTATTTATCTTTTCAAAAAACCAGCTTTTTGTTTCATTGATCTTTTGCATTGTTTTTCAGGTTTCTATTTCATTTAGTTCTGCTCTGATTTTAATTATTTCTTTCCATCTACTAACTTTGGGTTCGGATTGTTCTTGTTTTTCTAGATCTTTAAGGTGAAGTGTTAGGTTGTTTATTTGCCATCTTCCCATTCTTGTGAAGTAAGCATTTAGTGAGATAAAATTTCCCCTCAATACTGCTGTTGCAGTATCTCACAGGTTTTGGTATGATGTGTCATTATTTTCAT
>NW_007733842.1:61903-64286 GCF_000696425.1 Galeopterus variegatus
TTTTTGCTTTAAAATCTATTTTAACTGATGTAAGAATAGCTAATCCAGCTCATTTTTCATTTCTCTTTGCATGATATATCTTAAATATGATACACCATATCAATAAAAGCATAAACAAAGACCATATGATCATCTCTATAGATGCTGAAAAGGCATTTGACAAAATTCAACATACTTTCATGATAAAGACTCTCTGCAAGTTAGGCATAGATGGAAAGTGTCTCAACATAATCAAAGCCATATATGATAAGCCCACTGTCAATATCATCCTGAATGGGGAAAAGCTTTCAGTACAGGAACTAACAAGGATGCCCACTCTCACCACTCCTATTCAACATAGTGTTGGAAGGCAGAGCAATCAGAGATGAGAAGGAAATAAAGGTCATTCAGATTGGAAAGGAAGAAGTCAAACTGTCCTTGTTTGCAGATGACATGATCCTATATATCGAACATCCTAAAGCTTCTCCAAAAACCTCCTGGAGTTGATAAATGATTTCAGCATAGTTGCAGGATATAAAATAAACAGAAAATTCGGTAGCATTTCTATGCTTCAACAGGGAACAAACAGAAAAAGAAATCAACAAAGCTAGCCCATTTACAATAGTCACCCCCAAAATAAAATACTTACGAATAAACTAACCAAGGATGTGAAATATCTCTATGAAGAGAACTACAAACCACTATTGAGAGAAACTAAAGAGGACACAAGAAGATGGAAAGATATCCCATGATCTTGTATTTGAAGAATTAACATTGTGAAAATGCCCATACTACCCAAAATGATCTACAGATTCAATGCACTCCCCATCAAAATTCCAATGACACTTTTTCCAGAGATAGAAGAAGCTATCCACATTTATATGGAATAACAAAAGACCACACATAGCCAAAGCAATCCTGAGCAAAATAAATAAAGTTGTAGGCATAATACTACCTGACTTTAAAGTATATTGCAAAGCTATAATAATGAAAACATCATGGTGCTGGCATAAAAACAGACACATGGATCAATGGAATAGGATAGAGAACCCAGAAATTAACCCATATACCTACAGCAATCTAATCTTTGACAAAGGCAGCAAGTCTACATACTAGAGAAGAGACTGCCTTTTCAATAAATTGTGCTAGGAAACTGGATAGTCATGTGTAGGAGAATGAAACTAGACCCATATCTCTCACCATATACCCAAATCAACTCAAAATGGATTGAAGAATTAAATATACATCCTGAAACAATAAAACTCCTTAAATAAAACATAGTGGAAACACTCCAGGAAGTAGGAGTGGGTACAGACTTCATGAATAGGACCCCAAAAGCACAGGCAATTATAGGAAAAGTAAACAAATGGGATTATATAAAACAAAAAAGCTT
This sequence comes from Galeopterus variegatus, assembly GCF_000696425.1. Classification (NCBI taxonomy): domain Eukaryota; kingdom Metazoa; phylum Chordata; class Mammalia; order Dermoptera; family Cynocephalidae; genus Galeopterus; species Galeopterus variegatus. The sequence continues at coordinate 63,276 of NW_007733842.1, forward strand.
CTGCACAGCAAAAGAAACAATCAACAGAGTAAATAGACAACCAACAGAGTGNTTATAGGAAAAGTAAACAAATGGGATTATATAAAACAAAAAAGCTTCTGCACAGCAAAAGAAACAATCAACAGAGTAAATAGACAACCAACAGAGTGGGAGAAAATATTTACAAATGGCCAACAGACACATGAAAAAATGCTCAGCTTCACTCAGCATCTGGGAAATGCAAATCAAAACCATTTTGAGATACCATCTCACTCCAGTTAGGATGGCTAACATCCAAAAGATTGAGAATAATAAGTGCTGGAGTGGTTGTGGACAAAAAGGAACTCTCACACACTGTTGGTGAGATTGCAAAATGTCTTTATGGAAAATGGTATGGAGGTTCCTCAAATAATTACATATAGATCTACCATATGACCCAGCTATTCCACTGTTTGGAATATACCCAGAGGAATGGAAATCATCATGCTGAAGGGATACCTGTACTCCAATGTTTATTGCAGCTCTATTGACAATACCTAAGAGTTGGACCTATCCCAAAATGTCCATCTTCAGATGAGTGGATAAGGAAACTGTGATATATCTACATACTGGAGTACTACTGTGCTATAAAAAAAGAACAAAATGCTACCAATCACAACAACATGGATGGACTTCGAGAAAGTTATATGAAGTGAAACAAGTCAGGCACATAAAGAGAAATACCACATGTTCTCACCTATTTGTGGGAGCTAAAAATAAATAAATAAATACACATAAAAATAAAGGGTATGGAGGTGAGGGGGTGGAGAGGAATGAGAAAAGGGGCATGAAAATCAACTACAATGTGTATTGAGAAGTAAAATAAAATTAAAAAATAAATAATAAAAAATGAATAAAAATAATATTGTCATTGACCTTTTTTTTATTGGGTATTATGGTACTTTTTAGCATGTTTCCTTACAAATAAAGTGTTTCGGATGAGTGGATACGGAAAATGTGGTATATCTACACAATGGAATACTACTCAGCTAT
>NW_007733842.1:65134-71000 GCF_000696425.1 Galeopterus variegatus
GGAGGGAGGGAGGTTTTGGTGATGGGACACAATAACTAACTACATTGTATATTGACAAAAGTTTTTAGAAGAAAACACCTATTTCGCCAAATCCTACATGAGCCACAGAATAATAAAAAGTGAGGCACTCAGTCGGGGTTACCCTTTCACTAGACTAGTACAGTAAAAGCAAAACTAGATAAGTCTAAAGGAAAAAAAAAAAAAACAGTTGTGCAAATCCAAATTAACACAAATTGAACCAAAATTTACATTTCCAGTTCATGCTTGAAAGATTTGAGCAAAAACTTTTCTTTTTTTTTAAATTTTCAAAAGTTATGAGTAATATTATATCAAGATGCATACAACACATTAAATACAGATCACAGAAAGCACCTGGTATTGTTCAAACAACTGCTTGGAAATATAATTAAGTAGATTTTGTATCTAAGGCCTGAATGAGCATTGGATGTCTTCTTGTATGTTTTTTCAAAGTAATTGGAATTTTTTTTTAATTTAATTTTATTTTATCATATACAATGTGGTTGATTTTTGTGGCCCATACTAAATCTTCCCCGCCTCTCCCCTCCCTCCCTTCAACCTCATATCTGTTTACTTGTCTTAACAACTTCAAGGAATTGTGATTGTTGTGTCTTCTTCCCTCCCCCCCCCATTTGTTTGTGTATTTATTTTTAGCTCCTACAAATAAGTGAGAACATGTGGTATTTCTCTTTCTGTGTCTGACTTGTTTCACTTAATATAATTTTCTCTAGGTACATCCATGCTGCGAATGGCAGTATTTCATTCTTTTTTTATAGCAGAGTAGTATTCCATTGTGTAGATATACCAACAGAGTGGGAGAAAATATTTTCAAAACATTCATCTGACAAAGGATTAATATCCAGAATGTCCAAGGAACCCAAACAAGTTTACAGCAAATAAACAAGTAACCCAATTAAAGAATGAGTAATTGGAATTTTTTTATCTCACCTTGCAATGAAAGTAAATGAGGTAAAAGAAAGAAGCCAGAATGAAAAAAATAAGACACCCTGAAAAATTGACTGACAGATATGAAAAAAGATCCAAATGAAATAGTAACAAAAATTTAAAACTTGAGTAAAAATAAAAATAGAAAAGTTAGAAAATTCCTTGTATCTCTCAAGAAAGAGATATGCAATTTTTAAAAAATTGTATGAAATAGAATGCCAAAGTCAACATTGTCTGAAAAGCAGCTCCAGAAGGAAAGAGTAGAAATAGGAGAGAAGAGTCAATATATTAATGAATGATAGGTAATCACTTCCCAGGATTAAAGAACGATAAGCATCCTCAGATTGCAAAGGCAACCTCATCCCAAGAAGTCTACACCTAGACATTGTAGGAAAACTACAGAATTTCAAATGTAGAAAGAAATACACCTAGATAACTAGAGCGAGAAAGAAGTTACAGGAAGAATGATAGCTGACTTCAAAACAGTAATATTAAGTGCAAGAAGTTAATGAAATAACTTTTTCAAATAGTCCAGAAAAATAACTGTTAATTTAGAATTGTACCCCTAAATATCAAATGTTAGAAATGTGAAAATAATTCATATAACATTAAATTGTGAAAGTCTGCATTACATGGCCAAGTATAAAATTATTAATGTTGGTAACAGTGTTAGTTAGCATTCTTCAGAGAAACAGAACCAACAGGACATACAGGTATAAATACAGATGATATGTATATAGATATAGATATATTGATATAAAAAAAAAGACTTATTATAGGAATTGACTCATACAATTAGAGAAGCTGAGAAGTCCCATTGAACATGCTGCCTGCAAGTTGGAGAACCAAGAAAGTTGGTGGTATTTGGTGTTAGTCCAAAGACCTGAGAACCTGTGAGCCAGTGATGTTAACTTTCAGTTCTAATCAGTGGCCTGAGCTCAGATGTCCGAGGGTAGGAGAAAATAGATGTTCTATCTAAAGAAGGGAGTGAGAGAATTCACCCTTCCTCCTCCTTTTCATTGTATTCTGGCCCTCAATGAACTGGATGATGCCCATTGGTGTGGGCTGACCTTTACTCAGTCTACTGATTTAAATCCCAATCTTTTCTGGTAACACCCTCACAGATACACCCAGAAATAATGTTTAACCTGCTATCGGAGCATTCCTTAGCCCAGTTAAGTTGACGTATAAAATTCTTAAACTTGTCATTATTTTAATTCTTGACCTTTTTGTCAAGAACTATTACCATGCGTAAGTCAAAGCCATCAAATTTAATTATGATAGTAGTAACTTCTCTGATAGGGGCCTATGAGACTGTAGCTAACTCTCCTTGTAACACCCAGAGTCTCATAGTTGCACAGTGCCATATTAGAATAAGGAAAATACTGAAAGTGTGAAATAGAAATTAAATGTATAAATCTGCCTGAAGGTATTTTTAAAGCTGCTTATGAAAGAAAACAAATTAAACTGTTGTAACTGCAAATATTTAAAAGCCTTGGTTTCTTCTATTTTGGAGGTGAGTTGTGGTGGAAAATTCTCTATTGTCAAAATTATCATAAAGGAGAAAAATAACATCAGTGTTATAAATGGAATGAAATGTGATTCCACAATAGGTATAATGACTTTATATAACTCAGCAATGTTTTTAATATCTCTTTTGTTGTTTTCTTCTGTAGTTAAAATAGTTATTTATATCATGTGTTTTCTGTTATTTGAATAGTACACTAATGGTTGGAATAGGTTTCGGCTGCTGGACCCCTTTCTCTCCTTCCACCTCTCCTTTTGACTTTTCCCTGCACTGCTCCCTCAGAACAAGAGACGCACAGGGGAGCAGTGGTGTTTTCTCTGTTTCTCTTCAACAAATCACAGTATCGTATCTTAACATTTTCTGGAAAAATATTCACTACTTCAATATGACCTATTTTACAGACCCTTTCAACATTTAGTGATCCCTGGAAACTTTTGAGTTTGTCAATGTTATAGTCTGTGTCAATAATTTATTATCTTCCCACATGAGAAAAGCACTGGAGACATTAGGACTGCTAAATAAAGAAAAAATAAGGACAAGAGTGCTTAAAATTTACAGGAAGTTCAGAAATTTAAAGTAAGAAAGCATAGTGTGTGTTTGTGTGTTAACAGAAGTTAAAAGTAGGGAAAAAAAGAGAATGATTAATTTATAAGTTTCAGTTTCTAATATTAAGAAATAGCAATTCTTAATACACTGAACTCTCAGACGGAGAGAACACATCTATGGTTACTAGAGGTGGAAAAGGGAGAGGAGGAGAGAGTTAGGTTGAAATTGGGTAAGAGACACAAAGAAAAATTATGATTTGTAATGATGAACATGGTAATAATATTGATTTGATCATCACATACTGTACACAAATACTGATAGTCAACTTTATACCCCATAAATATGTATAATCAATTATGTTTGAATTAAAAATTAATTAAAAAAAGAAACAATTCTTTAGTGCAAACTTTTTTAGATTTTTAACTCTCAGCATAATGTATTTTATGACTGTATGAACTCTTGCATTTATTCTTTCATTCTGAAAACATTGATTAAATATTTTTACTGTATTGCAGGTCCTGTGATAGGTGTCAGAGACGTAAATATCTTTAAATAGCTTAACGTTCAGTAGAAATAGCTGGGTATATTAATCAGAAAGGAGCATGATACAATTTTATAGGTATTGTGTGGATCTGAGATTCTACAGAAGAATGTAAAAAGGATAAGTTTTTCCTGCCACCTGGCATCAGGCCGTGGAGGTCTTCACTGAAAAGGAGTTCGAGACTTAGACCTGGATCAGTAGAAACAAAGACAGAAGGGCAAATGTTTATTGGTTGAGCTATATTAGGAATTACAACCGCTGGGAAGAAGCAGTGAAGTGAAAGGAGATTGAAGCAGGGAAGAACAGATGAAAGCTAGACACACCTTCCTGATAAACTTTTCACAAAAGCCCTATGAATGGTCCACAGAACAAGGGGAGAGAAAGGTAGAGACTTTTCTACCGGCTCTCATCTCCCATGGGTCAAAATTTGCCACCGTGGATAATAACTCTCCATTATTGGCAGGTGTGCATGCTGAACACTGGTCTAGTCTTGCTACTTCTCATGCCCAATCAGTGAGAGGGATGCGCCCGATCTGGAGGCTAGAGGCAGCAGGAGAATTTATGTGAGATAAGGCTCTGTAGAGTGTGCATGACAGCAAGGAGATGGATCAGAAGAAGTGAGTGGCCTCAGAACCCCCTCAGCTGGCAACACTAGCTGTGGCAATAGCAGTGGCAGCAGCAACAACTTACACGATCATGGGATTCACACAAATTTATGCCAGGGCAGGTCAGACCGGATGGGAAGGCAAGAGTGAAGACCTGGCATGATCCAAAATTAATATGAGTTATGTTGCCTGAAGTTAGTCTTAAAAGATAACTAGCTGTTAACCAAACTGACAAGGAAGTAGCATGAGAAAATACATGATCATGTGTATCCGTGACTGTATTACTCTCGAATCCGTCCACGTCTCTCCATCAGTGCAGCCACAATCCTGGCCCAAGTCTTTTAATCAATAGCCTTAAAAAAATCTCCTTTTAATTAATCTGTCCATGTTCAGGTTTTCCCTTTTCCATTCATAGATCAATTTTTTTAATCATTCAGTGAAAATCTGATTGTGTCACTGCAAATCTTAAAATACTTCAATGAATTATCTTTACTTTACGATAAAATTTCCAATCATCGAAATAGCCTACCAGGATTTTCTAGCACCAACCTATGTTTCTTCTTAATCCCAACTTTAATGGCTTTCTTTTTCTCTCATGTGTCAAGATCTTTCCCATTGTATCCTCAGTGCCTAGCAGAGTGTTTAAACATATCTATGCAGATAATCATGACATAAAGAAATTGAATATTGACCCTTAAAAGCTCCATTCAGCAGGGGAGGCAGATTTATGAATGTGTCAAAGGTTGGAATAGGACCTACATAACATTTTATGAAAACTTTTTTATATTTGGAGAGGAGGAAGGCATTAGAAAACCTGTAGAGCATTAGCCCCTGAATTTAAAACAGGAATAGACATCTAGTTACTAACCAAAGTGCATTCTAGAAGAAAATACTGTAGCAGTATTTAGAATTGTGAAACCCTGTGGTATGGTCAGAAGAAGAGGATCAATTTGTGCCACTGGCACATGTTGGGGAAGAAATGCCAAAGATGAGACCAGAAGGGGAGGCTTCACTTTAGAATCATTTACTCCGTTTGCAGTCTCATATTTATGTAGTTACATAAAAGTATAATTTCATAATGAGCTACTCTTCACTCTCAAGTCCATTTGTTCTTATAATGTACAGGCTTACTATGGATGTTTCAGGTATAAATCCCATCCCACCGTACTTATATTACTGTAACATTGTGTTTACCTCCTTGTGTTAAAATGTCCAGGTCACTTTGTTTCTTACTCAAATCCAATTTTCAGCCTGTAACAATATGAAGGCAAAACTACTGCCTTTTATTTCCCTGCTATTTTTCTTGATTTTTTAAACCAATGTTCTCACTACTGTAGTCTCTCTAAGTCAAAGCAGCTGTTCTCTGAAATATTTTTTTTAGCAGTTTTATTGGGCCTTATGAATCAGTCAGTGAATTTCTTACCAAATAGGTGGCTCTAGAGATATTCCTCTAGAGATATGTTTTTTGTTTTTGTTTTTGTTTTTTTCCTTTTCAAAGGCTAATTTTTGTTTCTGGGATAATAAGCATTGACCTCAAAGAAGAGAACCTGTTCTTTGACACTTTCTATAAATAAAAATGTATTGGTGATCTTTAAAAAAACATTAAGGCCTTATATTTATGTAGTTCTCTACTATTCAGTATAAAACACATTTATTTTATCCCAATATATGGGCAATATCATA
>NW_007733842.1:71852-72641 GCF_000696425.1 Galeopterus variegatus
AGTTCTCTACTATTCAGTATAAAACACATTTATTTTATCCCAATATATGGGCAATATCATAGATTCAAAATAACTGGAAATATATAGCAGGCTTTCCTAGATAATAATATGGGGGACATGAACAAACAATGAATAAAAGTAATAATAATTATAATAGTATAATAATAACAGTGAACTCTTTCAAACATTATTCTAAGAATTTTGTACAGATTATTTCAGATTTTCACAGTACCCTATAATGTTGATAATATAGTACTTTCTGTTTAAGTTAGTAGTCATAAACATGAAGAGATCATTAGAAAAAGACAAATAAATTTTTGTTGCCAAATTATGTAACCTCAGTATGCAGATAATAATAATGTTACATGAACACAAATTGTCAGAGTATATATGTTCATTTAGCTCTACCCATAGCAGAATCTCAAAAATCATTCCCACTTTCAAATTGTCTTACTTGATCTCAATATCCAGAAATATTTTTAAGCATGTTTTTGGGAAAATAGTCACTCGGGTTGGGTCTCTGGGTACAGGTATGGTGATGGTGATGTGGTGCCACACATCAGCTCTATGTATGTGATCAGTAACTGCCATGGTGTAAGTAAATCTAAACAGGAGAGGGCGAACAATTATGTATTAATATTAATGCTTTGGAAAATGTAAAGATCCAGATATAATCTTGTGTGTGACTTTAAGTATTTACATCTGTTTTTTTTTTTTTTTCCTTTTTGTCTTTTTTCGTGACCAGTAACAGGATCACAACCCTCGGTGTCGCGCCCGTACCGCGACCGG
>NW_007733842.1:73526-75420 GCF_000696425.1 Galeopterus variegatus
ACATCAGCTCTATGTATGTGATCAGTAACTGCCATGGTGTAAGTAAATCTAAACAGGAGAGGGCGAACAATTATGTATTAATATTAATGCTTTGGAAAATGTAAAGATCCAGATATAATCTTGTGTGTGACTTTAAGTATTTACATCTGTTTTTTTTTTTTTTTCCTTTTTGTCTTTTTTCGTGACCAGTAACAGGATCACAACCCTTGGTGTCGCGCCCGTACTGCGACCGGCAATGGGATCGCAACCCTCTACCGAGTGTGCCATCGGGCCAGCCCTACATCTGTTTTTTATACCTTGGAGAATTTAGACAGTCAGATGGAAAGCTACAGGTATAATATTTTTTGCATATAATAATAAAATCATTATTTGTGGACAGTTCAAATAAATGTTCAGCTTCTATAAAATGTTCCTTAAAATCTAAAAACTATTTTTTAAAAAAAACTTAGTTTAAAAAGTCAGTCATAAAACATATAATTTAAAAATGTATGAACACAATAATGGCTTTTGAAATATCTGATTTCAAGTCACAATACAAAAGCAATATTGTGTTATTTATAAAACAGTTTTGCATTCCTGGTTATGTTGGCTAATTATTTTTGTTATTTTCCCTCAAAACAAATTAATTAAGAATAAAAATATTATTCTTCTGCTTGAAGTAAAAAATAAAATTAAAAACAGTCAATGAGTGACATACAGGAATATAGAGGAATATGCAGCATTTCTCTAAAATGCAGTGGCACTGCCAGTAATAGAACTCAGGTCGCTCGTCTCCCAATTGGATGTCTGTCAGGTAGTCACGTATTCTTATTCTGGATTCTTTCAAAGATGTCAGTTGGAACATTTAAACAAAACAGACCTCAGTGTTTGGCTATCCCAGTAAAGTTCATTGAATTTACATATTTATAGAAATGAAGAAATACAAGTTAAATGGAAGCTATTTAAGTGAATGTATATGCTAATTTCACATGAAAAATGGTTTCTCAATTAAAAAATATTCTTAGGTATTTGTAGTTTTATTATTATTATTATTATTATTATTATCATTATTATTATTATTATTATTATTGCTGTTCGCAGATATTTTATTACCTTTATTTATTTATTTATTTATTTTATGGTGACTTTGATTTTATTTTTTTAAGTTTTTTATTTTAATTTATCAATATACAATATAGTTGATTTTTGTATCCCTTTATCAATTCCTCCTTTTCCTTCCTCTCTCTCCCCCTCCACCCTTCAACATCATATCTGTTCACCTGTCTTAACAAAATCAAGTAGTTGTTGTAATTGTTGTGTAGAATTTTAAATATATTCTATCTCTGAAATAATTTTATGATGTCTATTTTTAACCTTGAATTATTGCATTGTGCCAAATTTGTACATTCTTTTTTTCTGGATAATATTTGGTGCAAATAAAAATTTCCAATTCAATCTTTCAGTTTCTTAGTAACCATGAAAACTATCACTAATAATTGATACCTATGAAAATTTACATCAATGACAAAATATTTCTTAAGATAAGGATAAATGTAACAATTAGCTTAAAATCTAGAGAAGAAAAACAGTGTTTCTTACATATTAAATTTTTTTTTTCCTTTTTTTTTGTCTTTTTTCATAACCGGCAACGGATTGCAACCCTCAGTGTCGCGCCCGTACTGGACCGGGACGAGCAACGGGATCGCAACCCTCGGTGTTGCACCCGCACCTCGCTCAGCCAGTGAGCGGCCGGTCTGTACGTGGGATCCGAACCCTCGGCGGGAGCAGTGCGCCACCAGCTGGCCCCCTTACATATTAAATTTAATTCAATCATTAAAAATGAAAATATAAAGATGAAGGGGGAAATGTAGCTTAGCAGTTAATCAACTAAGTTTTGTGCTGGTTGCTAAAGGGG
>NW_007733842.1:76326-77901 GCF_000696425.1 Galeopterus variegatus
CCCGCCCCCGGTGGCTCGCCCGTCCCGGACCGGGACGAGCAACGGGATCGCAACCCTTGGTGTTGCACCCGCACCTCGCTCAGCCAGAGAGCGGCCGGTCTGTACGTGGGATCCGAACCCTCGGCGGGAGCAGTGCACCACCAGCTGGCCCCCTTACATATTAAATTTAATTCAATCATTAAAAATGAAAATATAAAGATGAAGGGGGAAATGTAGCTTAGCAGTTAATCAACTAAGTTTTGTGCTGGTTGCTAAAGGGGCAAAAATTCAGTAACACAATTGTTTTATTCACTGCTCCATTCCCTGGATTTCTCTTAATGTATAACCCTTAAAACATATAATTGTTCAATAAATAAACAAACATGGGTGAAAACCTGATGCTAAACCTCTTTTTTAAAATTTTTATTTTCTTTACATTTTCCACTGTAATATAAATTCTTAGTTCAGAAATCTAGTTTCTTTTATCCTTGTAGTCTCAAATGACTTTTTATCTAGTCAATTCAGAGTAACACATTGTATAGCAACTGAGAAAATTTGATTAACATTTATACCACTGTATTTCCTGCCTTATTTATTTAGGTACCCACCTGATTAATTTAGTTGCTTTTCTTTGATATGACGATATGAGTGCTTAGGTTTTTTTTTTCCCCCAGCTTTACCAATGCATAAGTGACAAATAAAAATGTGCATATTTAAGGTGTACAATGTAAATGTGTTGATATATATATATATATATAGTAAATATACATCATTTTGGAATGATTATTACAATAAAGAGAATTAGCATATTCATCACCTCACACCTTCTTTGGGTGTGTGGTGAAAACATTTAAGATTTACTCTATTAACAAATTTCAAGTATACAATACTATATAATACTGTAGTCACCATGCTGTACATTACATTACTAGAACTTATACCACCTGCTCAATTTTCCTCAAACCCCAGTCTCACAACCACATTTCTACTTTCTGCTTCCATAAGTTCAACTTTTTTTTTTTTTTTTTGTGACCAGCCGCACCGCGCTCAGCCAGTGAGCGCACCAGCCATCCCTATATAGGATCCGAACCCGTGGCGGGAACGCTCTGGCGCTCCCAGCGCCGCACTCTCCTGAGTGCGCCACGGGGTCAGCCCTTAGTTCAACTTTTTTACATTCCACTTATAAGTGAGAAAATACGATATTCAATTTCCTGTGCTTGGCTTATTTTACTTATGATAATGTCCTCCAAGTTCATCCAAGTTGTTACAAATGACACAATTTCATTCCTCATTAAGACTGAATAGTATTTCATTCCATATATATACATATATATATATGAGGGAACTTTAAAAAGTTTGTGGAAAAAATAAAATTAAAAGATAACATGAATCTTTCAATGAACTTTTTGAAGTACCCTCGTATATACCACATTTTCTTTGGTCAAAACTGAGGTTGGTTCTATAATTTGGCTATTGTGAATAATGCTACAATGAACATGGGAATGCAGATCTCTCTTTAGCATACTCATTGCATTTCTTTAGATGTATACCCAGAAGTGAGATTACTGGATTATATGGTAGTTCAACTTTTAATTT
>NW_007733842.1:78778-80772 GCF_000696425.1 Galeopterus variegatus
GACCAAAGGCTTTATAGAATGCAGAATTTAAGAGTAGTGAATTAGGATATCTGGATGAAGAAATATCAAAGCAGCACAGCATTCAGGCTACTTCATGACCTCTTTTTAACCACTTATATTAAGATATGAGAGGGAAAATGTCTTAAAGATGAAATTCATAATATAAAGGGAAGCAAAGTGAAAAGATTTGGAAAACTCCCAGCCTTGCCATGTAAGAAGTGAAAAAGCATTTTTGGGAACAAAAACTCAGTGTGTGGCCCAGAGACTGTTTGCTAAAGAGATTAATATGGCTGGATGGGAGCCAGGTGCTAATCATGAGGAAAATGAGAGAAAGACCCCAAAGGCATTTCAGAGATCTTCAAGGCTACCCCTACCCTCATAAGCTGAGAATGTTAGGGACCCTGAGAGGAGAAAGAGCTTGCTGCCCTGAGCTACCTCAGTTCTCTGCTCCCTTCATCCATTGCAGCACNCGCTCAGCCAGTGAGCGCACCAGCCATCCCTATATAGGATCCGAACCCGCGGCGGGAACGCTCTGGCGCTCCCAGCGCCGCACTCTCCTGAGTGCTCCACAGGGTCAGCCCTAAGTTCAACTTTTTTACATTCCACTTATAAGTGAGAAAATACGATATTCAATTTTCTGTGCTTGGCTTATTTTACTTATGATAATGTCCTCCAAGTTCATCCAAGTTGTTACAAATGACACATTTTCATTCCTCATTAAGACTGAATAGTATTTCATTCTATATATATACATATATATATGTATATATATATGGGAACTTTAAAAAGTTTGTGGAAAAAATAAAATTAAAAGATAACATGAATCTTTCAATGAACTTTTTGAAGTACCCTCGTATATACCACATTTTCTTTGGTCAAAACTGAGGTTGGTTCTATAATTTGGCTATTGTGAATAATGCTACAATGAACATGGGAATGCAGATCTCTCTTTAGCATACTCATTGCATTTCTTTAGATGTATACCCAGAAGTGAGATTACTGGATTATATGGTAGTTCAACTTTTAATTTTTTGAGGAATGTCTACATAGTTTTTCATAATGGCTATCCCAACTAACATTCCCACCAACAGTGTGCAAGTGTTACCATTTTTCCACATTTTTGCCAACACTTATGCTATGGTTTAAATGTATTCTCCAAAAGTTTATGTGTTGGAAATTTGGTTCCCAATGCAGCAGTGTTGAGAGGTAGGACCTCTGGATGGTGATAGGATGATGAAGTCTCTGATCTCATGAATAAATTATTCCATTTATAGATTAATGTATTAATGGGTTAATAAGTTATTGAGTGAGTGTGCTAGTTATCACAAAAGTGAGTGTGTCATAAAAGCCAGATTTGTCATCTCTCATGAGCCCCCTCACCATGTGATGCCCGGAGCTGTCTTGAGACTCTGCATAGAGTCCATACCAGCAGGAAATCCCTCACCACATGTGACCCCTTGATCTTGGATTTCGCAGCACCCAAAACTGTAAGAAATAAATTTCTTTCTTATAAATTATCCAGTCTGTGGTATTATGTTATAGCAACAAAAAACAAACTAAGACAAAAAATTAGTACCAAGTAATGGGGAATTGTTGCTAATAACAAATACCTGAAAATGTGGAAGTGACATTGAAACTGGATAATGGGCAAAGGCTGAAAAAATTTGAAAGCACAGGCCAGAAAATGCCTGTATTGCCTTGAGTGGAGCATTAAGGGTGATTCTAGTGAGAGCACAGAAAAAGAAAAGAATAGGTAAAGTACACAACTTTGTAAAGATTAAGTGGTCATGACCAGAATGCTATAGAAATACGGACAATAAAGGTCATTCTGACAAGGTCTCAGATGGAACTGAGGAACAAGATCTTGGAAAAAGGAGTAAAAGTCATCCTTGTTATAAACTGGCAAAAAAAAACTTAGCTGGATTTTGTCCAAGACCAAAGGCTTTATAGAATGCAGAATTTAAGAGTAGTGAATTAGGATATCTGGATGAAGA
>NW_007733842.1:81859-84326 GCF_000696425.1 Galeopterus variegatus
GAGAAAGAGCTTGCTGCCCTGAGCTACCTCAGTTCTCTGCTCCCTTCATCCATTGCAGCACTTTCTGGCTTCTCCAGTCATGGCTCAGGCAGTCACAGGGGCAGCTCAACCTGCATATCTGAGAAGTACGAGCCTTCAACCTTAGAAGCACCGCACTGTGGCTCAAGTGAGTTTAGACACTGCCTCACGCCACTGCTCCAGAGAGCAAAGGTAGTAATTCTTCGTGGTATCCACATGGTGTTAATTCTGCAGGCTTGCAGAATGCAAGAACTATGGTGGCATGGTAGCCTTCACCTATAATTCAGGGTTGCATAAGTCTGCCTCAGAGCACAGGCAGAGAATTGTTATGGGATCAGAGCTGCCATAGAGAGTTCCACTAGAGCAATTTCTACTGCAATATGGGAGCTGGACCAATGTTAGTCCTTCAAAACTGTAGAGTCACCAGTAGCATGTGGTATTTGCCTGAGAAAGCTGAAGGCACCAAAAGGAGGGAGGGTATCTTCCCCTGGGGGTGATTGACACTTTTCATCTAAAAGACTAAGCTATCATTAAGCTGACATCCTCAAGCCATGCTGAGAGCAGCAGTTACACCCTACCCTGAGGACTAGGTGATGGTGGAATGTTTCCATCCATCCCTACCATTTGCAGCACCGCCCCTCCCCCTCAAGCTGAAATTGAAGCTTCAAGGCTGCACAGTCACTCTTGAGGAATCTTTACCCCTACTAGTTGTGGCTGTGCACCACCCCTTTGGGACTGAACTGAAGGGGTGCATCACCTTCTAAGAAAATTGCTATCTTGGCTGAGAAGCTGTTTGGCCAAGAAGCTGCTGGGCCAAGCTTAGCAGCTGTGCATCCCAAGGATGAGCTAACATAATACCTGTCATCCCAGGGAAACAGAGCAGTGGCTGAGCTGAGATGCCTTGCCTTAGGGGCCAAACAAATCTAGTTCTCTCTTTCCCTGAAGCTAGACCATTCCTCTAGAGACTGAGCTGTTGAGCCTCTCAGGGAAGTGAAGTAAGTGCTGTGCTATTTCCTGCCCCACAAGGCCCAAACAATAACTGTGTCCTGCCATACTGGGTCTTTCTACCACTGCAACAGGTCCTACAAAGACTGGTATATTGCTGAGTCCCACCATTCCATGGCCTAGAGTCATCACTACAAGGTGCCTGAACCCCTGGGAACTGAGTGACAGCTGAGCCCCATTTGCTCTGGTTCCCAAATTACAGCTGTACTCTGCTCCATGGGCCAAACCTTCATAACACCCCTTCTCCCCCAGTCAGTCCAGTGCTGTTCTCAGCCCACCAAGGCCAGAGTTACAGCTATAACCCAGCACAGAGAACCTGAGTTGCCAGGGGGGACCAAGAGCCACCAATCCCAGAACAGTGGGAAATCATTATCTAACTCTGATGCAGAGAATGAATCTGCACCCAAGACCTAGGTGCCACAATAGGTTTGTGAGATGCTGAGCCCAAGATCCCACTTCAGAGCTTCTCCAGCCACATGCACCTGGAACCCATACCACTGCAGCAGCTTGTAGGTTGGGTCAGATCCCAAACCCAGAGGAATCCCCTTTACAGTGTTGCCCCATTGTGGGAAAAATGAGAATAGGAAGACCCAAAAAGTTCCTGCCACCAAACACCTAAACAATCTATGCCTCCACCACTGCCACAAACTTCTATATTCTACAGGGCACCAAGAAAACCACAGTCAGTGGCAATATTGATTGCAGATGAAGAACCTGACCAGCCATTAAACCACTGCATCTGGTATGCAGAACCAGAATCAACACACTTTCATCAACACACTAAGACAACTGTGGGTGAAAGACTGTCTATGAAAACCACTTTGTAAAGTTTGGAAGAGGCAATTTTTTCACAAGATGCACAGACATCAATTCAGGGACAGAAGAAACATGAAAAAGTAAGGAAAAATGACACAACCAAAGAATTTATTGAAACAAATGAAAACAGAAACACAAAATACCAAAACCTATGAGATACAGTTAAAGTGGTACTAAAAGAAAAATTTATAGCATTAAATACTGTAAGTATGTGGGTTGATTCCCAGATTTCCTATTCTGTTCCATCAGTCTGAGTGTCTGTTTTTATGCTAGTACCATGCTGGTTTTTTTATGATAGCTTTGTAATATCTTTGAAATTGGGTAGTGTTATGCCTCCAACTTTATTTTCTTTCTTTCTTTTGTTTATTTATTTATTTGCTCAGTATTGCTTTTGCTATGTGGGGTCTTTTGTTATGCCATATGAATGTTAGGATTGCTTTTTCTATTTCTGTGAAGAATGTCATTGGTATTTTGATGGGGATTGCATTGAATCTTTAGATTGCTTTGGGTAGAATGGACATTTTCATAGTGTTAATTCTTTCCATCCAAGACCATGGTATGTCTTTCCACTTTTTTGTGTCCTTTTTAATTTCTTTCCATAGTATTTTGTAGTTCTCATTGTAGTGAT
>NW_007733842.1:84340-85406 GCF_000696425.1 Galeopterus variegatus
TGAAGAATGTCATTGGTATTTTGATGGGGATTGCATTGAATCTTTAGATTGCTTTGGGTAGAATGGACATTTTCATAGTGTTAATTCTTTCCATCCAAGACCATGGTATGTCTTTCCACTTTTTTGTGTCCTTTTTAATTTCTTTCCATAGTATTTTGTAGTTCTCATTGTAGTGATCTTTCACCTCCTTGGTTAAATTGTTTCCTAGGTATTTTATTTTTTTGATTATTGTAAATGGACTTTCTTTCTTTATTTCTTTGCATATGAAAAAGACATGAGTTTTTGGGGAATGGAGGGCAGAATGTCCCCCCAAACTCATTGAAGCTTGAGCCCATTGTAACAGTGCTAAGGGAGTGGGAAATTCAATTATGGTATTTTAAAGGTGGGGCCTTTAAGAGGTGATTAGACTATGAAGACTGTGCCCTTATAAATGGATTGACCTATTTATAGAGTAATGACCATGGTTCTGATGGCTTTATAAAGGGGACAAGTGAGAAGTTTAGTTCATTCTTATCATTCTCTTCCCATGTGATACCCTGGATTGCTGTCACCACAAAGAAAAAAGTTCTTACCATATGCATCCCCCAGATCATGACCTTCCCAGTCTCCAAAATTGTAAGAAATTAATTTAATTTCTTTTTTTATGATTTCTGTCTTTTTGTTAAACTTCTCATTTTGTTTCTGTAATGTTTGTAACTTTATTTAGTTGTCTATGTTGACAATGTCTCTTTTCTACAACAATGTATCAAAAGAATGTGGCAAAGCATCAAGCATATGGTATCATATTTCTAAATCCACTAATATTTCTGTCCTATTTACTCTTATTACCCTCAACTACAATTTTCTGCGGAATATACTAAAAAGCAAATATACTTCACAGGGCCTCGTTTTCCAAAGTCTTGCAGTTTCAAATATTGAAAATCCTTGTGGAGGACTGGAAATTTCAAATCCTTGTGGAGGACTGGAAATTTTCCTTAGTCTATAAGTCTCTGGTGTAAGATAAAGATTTGTGGCACAGCAAGGTTGCTAGCTCAAGGACAGACTAGTTACTTATTGTTATGTAAAG
>NW_007733842.1:85920-88075 GCF_000696425.1 Galeopterus variegatus
ATTTGTGGCACAGCAAGGTTGCTAGCTCAAGGACAGACTAGTTACTTATTGTTATGTAAAGATACTGAGAAACTGCTGTAAGAAGAAATGTTTGCTAAGATCAAGCTTTTGTTAATTGCCTTACTGGAATGTCATCTGGCTTGTTTCACTGAAAGTTACCAGCCTACACCTGTGTTCTCTTCCTGTAACTTCCTGGCCTGGAAAATAAATGCAGGAAGAGAACCCCAATTCAGTGTTAATTTCCCAAGGAAGGGTTGCCTCTTGATGGAGGGTCCCAGGGAAGCTAACCACTTCGGGGTCTCTCACTGCTCAGAAGAGATGGGCTTTGAGTAATCCTTTACATCTCTGTCACCCAGGAGAAGAGGGGTGACAAATCCGTGGGGGGTGAAGCAACACAAAGCATCAATTTTCTTAAAAAATTTCTAAATTTATGCTTTCCCTTCTTATTACTTGCTACCATTGTACACATCTTCTTAAGGTCCTATCCATAAATGGCTCTATAAAACTGGCCAAAGAACCATAGTTAAGTAGTGGATTAAAATATCTATGTAAAAATTATTTTGATTTTTAAATCGACCAAAAAATTAGTAATTATGTCAAAATCATTTTTTCTCAACCCTAAGTTATGTAATTTATCCAGACTGCTTCTTGAAATGAAATAAAAAATTGATGTGTTACATTCAGAATGTTAATATATGGCATGAATATTTACAAAATATTTGCATATCCTAAATCTCCTTTTTATATGAAACTTTTAACATGCTTAATGTCTTGCTAACCATGTCTGTGAAAACTGTACACTCTACAGCATATGACTGATTTAAAACAAAAGTATTGTTTAAATATATTTAAATATATTTGTTTTATTATATTTTGAGTGCATTAAAAGTTCTATGTTGACCCCATTCAGATTTTGCATATTTAAAAAAAAATTGGATGTAAATTAGAGCATTTGCCCTGTAAAATGATTATCTACAACCATTATTAAATTATAATTTTTCATTAAAAAATAGTTCATGGGAATTCTTGCAAATATTTGAAAAATTGTTGAATTTAATATAATTTCATGAGTACATCAGTAAAGTATACCATAGATCAATAGTTTTTGAATATTGTTAAGTATTAGAATCACCTGAGGATTCATTAAAAATGCATAAATCTGAACCCTTCATGCTGTCTGTTAAATAAAATCTCTAAGACAAGCCTGGGCATTAATATTTTATGTAATATAGATTTTATGTGATTCTGACAAACTAATTTGGAAGTTACTTCTATAAAAAATGTGTTTATCCTGGATGAAATTTAAGACTTCAACTATTGAAGCTTCATCTAGCTTGCCAGTAATATTTTGCAAGTATCTAAAACACATGTAAGGTATGTTTTTTCATGATCATTCAGTTTTTAAATTTTATACTGTCGTTCTCTTTAAATTGAACTTCTTCATAAAATGCACTTAGATAGAAATAACATATACCACTTTTGTCCATACATTATTCCAATAGAGTGTAGTGGATAGTGTTATACTCCCCATATCTTCCCTTCTTCCTGCATCAACAGTATTTCCCACGTGATGTTGTACTTCTTTCCACTCTTACCATGTCCCTGTCTCCCTGATGTTAGGCTTAGCCATGTGGTTTACTTGGACTAATGGAATGTGGTCAGAAGTGATGTCATGCCAATACCCAGCCTAGGTAGTTAGAGATATTATGGGTTCTCCCTGTCATATGTGCACTTCAGCATCCTTCATGACAACAGCATAACCCTAGTAGTAGCTGCCCCTTTAACCAGGTCCCAGAATGTCATATATAAAGAGACCATCCTAGTCAAAGCATAGAGGCATGAGTGTATGTATAAGCTCTTTGTTATACCACTGAGATTTTGTGGTCATTTGTTATGTAATATCATAATGACTAGAATAGTATATTCCAGTATATTAACTATTACTAGTACATTCAGGGTCTGATAATTAATGTTTTAAATAAGGATTAAATAATCCCAAGACAATTTAGCAGTCACATGTTTAAAATTTCCATATTGATATTGTCAAATGTATTCTGTATAAAATGTTAGTGATGTTTATAATTTACAATAAGTTATCTGTACCATTTCTTGCTTATCTTTTTATCTCTGGCTGCTAGCATTGGATTAGAACCAG
>NW_007733842.1:88825-92919 GCF_000696425.1 Galeopterus variegatus
AAGGATTAAATAATCCCAAGACAATTTAGCAGTCACATGTTTAAAATTTCCATATTGATATAGTCAAATGTATTCTGTATAAAATGTTAGTGATGTTTATAATTTACAATAAGCTATCTGTACCATTTCTTGCTTATCTTTTTATCTCTGGCTGCTAGCATTGGATTAGAACCAGGGTTAGCACTTAAATTTTGCTGAATAATCAAATGAACTACAGAATTATTGACTTCAACTGATAAGTTTGCCTTTGATTTCTAGAAACACGTAATATTTTATTTCTCAAAAGTACTGAATGCATCTGTTTTCAATAAAATCTGCTTACACCATTTGTGATAGTATTTTAGTTTCCATAAGTAAATAAGTAATGACTATTTAAGGTGCTAATAATTTCACTTTATTAACTTTGCAATATTCAAGGGTACTTTAAAAAATTCATGGAAAGATTTGGACTATATTCTAATTCTGTGCTTCCATGGACTTTTTGAAGTATCCTTGTAAAACCTAATACTTCTAGAACAAGAAAAGTAACTGCCATTTGTCATTATACCTATTTTCTAGAATATTAAGTATTTTATTAGGATTCTTTCATTAACAATCTCAGTGATGCTTTATTTTTGTCATTTTAACACTGCACCACAAGTTCCAGGAGAATGGCATTTGAAGTTTATGGAACAGTATATTGAATATGATTACCTCTGTTAATGACTTACATGGTCTTGAATGTAAATATCTCATAACAACAAGATATAGATCATTGTGATTCCAGGAAGGTTTAATTCAAAGCCTCACTAGAAATCACATATTCTTTTATTGTGGATGGATCCTTGGATTTATTTGAGTGTGTTTGATTTTTTACTATGCCAGTGGCAAAGTCCAAATAATTGATAGGCCTTATAAAAAATATGGTAGAATAGTATGCCCTTATTATTTCAGACTGAAAAATAAACATATTTTGTAATGCACAGCAAATTGCTAAATTTTAATGGCTCTTCCTATGTTTTGATGAACTAAATCAAATAATAAATATGAAGTGCATTCGAGTGTGATTCTCCTACAATTAAGTTTTGGAATTTCTCCTTGATAACAACCTTATCATGAACAAACTTCCTTTACATTTTGTCTTTTCTATCCAATATGCAATGTCTCATTAATTGCAATCTTTTCCACTCTTACCATGTCTTTTGAGAGGTTCTACAAAGTAAACTATTCTTTCTCTTAATTTCTTTTTCAATATTCATGACTTTGGGGGGGGGAACCCTAAATGTGCTTTGGCCCCCTCTCCCATCAGATCTACTGTCTCCCAACAACCCTGCTCCATGTGATTTGCATTCTGATACCCCTCTACTGTCTTTCCTATTGGACCCATCTACCAAACATCCACTTCCTTCAGTGATTTCAGCTTGTGGATCCCAATTTTCTTAATTCAACTCATCTTCTACCATCATTTTCAAGATCTTAAAAATGCACAGTGAAAACTCTTCTAAAATTCTGGCCTCAGTGTTCCTTGAATTTCTCAATTACAGTAATTTTTACTGTACTTAGGCAACCAACAACTAACATTAAGATGTATGTACCTTTATCAGAAATGTCCTTTTCTTATATTTTTAATTGTGAAATACTTTTCCCCATTACATACTCATGTTATTCTACTACTATTATTCCCATTATTTTTACTCATGGTGATCCTTATTAACTTGGCTTATACAAACATTAGTAGTACTGAGTTGCACTGTGGCTTCCACTTATACTTTACGTATCCTAATCACCAAAGTTGTTCACAACAAAGTACTCATAACTCTAGATTTTTCATCACTTTTCCCTGTAGTTCATATCTTCCAGTTGCTGGACTTTGGTGATCTCCACTATTTGTTTCAGCATGAAAAATCACATTTATTTCTTAACTTGGAAAAAATGTTTTGACTTTAGTCTACCTCAACTAATGTGATATAATGTCATCTCTCACTATAATTTGGCAAATTTTACTTATAGCTTGATGCTAAGTATCCATCCCCTAAATGGTTACTCTTACTAGAGTAGGGTTGTCCTAACATTTCCCCTTTCGTTGCTTTATTGAATATACACACATATTCCCAAGGTCAACTGAACAACATGTTACTTACCTGAAAAAGAGCCCGATAGAATGTGTGAATCTGGCTGTGCACTTTTACCCTCACTCTTGATTTTTCTCCAAACTCTGAGAATGTATTTTGTTTTGTACTTGCTAACACTGTTTCATTGTCTCTAAGTTCATAATTCCAGCCTCCTCCAAATCTTTGTTGCATTAAAATTGTTAGAGATGGTCTCACATGGTCCCAAAATGCATAACAGTCTAGATATAGACATGATGAGGATGCATTTATTTCTAACACATAGCAGTCTCTTCTAAACTGGTAACCCTATAATCTGTAAGACAAGCTCAAGAGGATTTTAATCATTGATATCAATGGCAAGTCAAAAAAAGACCCTTAACTTATCAGCCCCAGAGACAACCTTGACTTTGAGACCTATTTCATAAGCTGTTTAAAAAATGCTTATAAAATATTTTATAAAATGTTCAATTATGTTATATGCTCTACATATGAGGCAGTGACATTATGTGTCACGTGCATTGGTTGCATCAATAGTGAATGGCCGTATTTAGGATCAATATCAGACATATGGTATTGCTGAAAGAATGAGTGAGAGATATAAGTAANAGTTCATAATTCCAGCCTCCTCCAAATCTTTGTTGCATTAAAATTGTTAGAGATGGTCTCAGATGGTCCCAAAATGCATAACAGTCTAGATATAGACATGATGAGGATGCATTTATTTCTAACACATAGTAGTCTCTTCTAAACTGGTAACCCTATAATCTGTAAGACAAGCTCAAGAGGATTTTAATCATTGATATCAATGGCAAGTCAAAAAAAGACCCTTAACTTATCAGCCCCAGAGACAACCTTGACTTTGAGACCTATTTCATAAGCTGTTTAAAAAATGCTTATAAAATATTTTATAAAATGTTCAATTATGTTATATGCTCTACATATGAGGCAGTGACATTATGTGTCATGTGCATTGGTTGCATCAATAGTGAATGGCCATATTTAGGATCAATATCAGACATATGGTATTGCTGAAAGAATGAGTGAGAGATATAAGTAATAACAGTAACTCCTTGGTTATTACCTCATTTTGTTTACCTTGTATCTTCTATATTTCATAGCATGTTTCAAGACCTTAATTTCTTCATCTGAGAAAATTATTAATATGTAAGTAGTATATTTGTGTTAATAATATAAATTACTTTATGGCATTCTTGGAATGATAAATGAGTTAACACATGGAACACATGTATAATAGTGCCTGTCGTCTTGTATGCACACACTCACAACCTTTGACCTCCACTGACACTGATCTCCAAATCTAACCAGCTTGCTAGTGATGACAGAATTCAAAAACCTTATTTAGTCCTTTTTTGCTGATTATCTGAAGCCTTACTGCTCCTTACCAGCCCATCTTATTTATGAGACTCTTCTTGGGATTCTGCATCACCACCCTATATTCGTGGCTTTTCTGTCTTTCCAACTATTATTACAGTTTACTGATGCTTATTCTTTCTCATAAGTCTATCCCTAAAATTACTCTCCATATACAAGCACTCCCCCATAATTTCCAGCTCAGTGGCTCTGTAGGTCTAACTAGCTTGTGCCAAGTTTCCTCTTGGCCAGGGTACAGGCAAGCCCAATTTGTAATCTTTACAGGTAGCTCACCCCAGACCAAAAAGTACTAATGGACTTTTCTCTAAACCTTTACTCACTTTCCCTCTTTTATTCCTCAATTCAATATTCAGTTCAAATGCTAGCACCACGAAGAATTTTTTTCTGCTCCTACTTTGTATTGTTTCCTTTATTTTTAAACTTGAAGTTACTTGCTATTTTCTAACCCAGTCAAATTTCATTACCATTTTATTACATTAACTTGAATATTTGCCTTCTCTTTCTCTAGACTGGAGCAGTTTGATAGTAGACAATATATTTGTGTTTGTGTATATATATATATATCTTGCAGACAATGTATATCTTGCAGACACCAGCAGAAGTCTTCTGACT